>NW_017673396.1:126021-129281 GCF_001879085.1 Nicotiana attenuata
TATATATATATATATATATATATATATATATATATAAAATTACGTATAATAATATATGATCTATATACTAATTAAAAAATAATAATAAATTTGACCGAATATTTACGTAAAGATCCCTTGAAATAATCCACCCATGGAGTTGATAGTGGTTGTGAATTTATTTGATTGCAGAGGTTTCTATAGATTTCGTGTCAAATAGGAAGTTTGTATTTGACTTCGGCTTTGCCTCTTTTTTAAATTTTTTTTAAAAAAAATGTGAAAATTGGGTGATTGAACTTGCTTTGGTGAGCTTTGGAGAATAATTAGTATTATTTGCAAAAAGCTATTTTTGTTTGTTCTCCAGACTAACAATATTGCTTGCATCTCCACCATATTTCTCCTTTAACCAAACCAAATAGGGAGAAATTCAAAAATAGCCAGATTTATCACTGGTCGTTGAAAAATAGCCAAGTTTCAAAAGTCATCGAAATTTAGCCACTTTAAATCTGAGCGAAAACACTGTTCAAAATCCGGAAAAATACGCCCGCAAATTTTACGGGAGTTCCAGCATAAGTATGCTTGAACTCCCGTAAATTTTACGGGAGTTCCAGGATAACTATGCTGGAACTCCCGCAAATTTTACGGGAGTTCAAGCATAATTATGCTGGAACTCCCGCAAATTTTACGGGAGTTCCAGCAAGTATAATTGTCCAGTATAATATACTGGAGTATGGAGCACTGGTGCTCCAGTCTCCCGCAATTTTTACAGGAGTTAGCAAAGTATACCGGTCCAGCATAATATGCTGGAGTTCGTACACAAATGCACCAGAACTCCCGTATATTATACTGGACCGGTCTTGTTGCAGCAAAATAGTGGCTATTTTTCATTTACTTGATAAACGCTGGCTATTTTTCATTGACCAGTGTGAAAACTTGCTATACCATGATATTTTAACAACCAAACAAGTCTAGGCCCATCTACTCTTCATCCAAATGAATCACAAGTGGGTTGGGCCTTAAAAGCCCAAGCCCACTTTTTTATTCCCATTTCTGCTCCATTCCATTCATCTATCTACCTTAGGCATGGGTAAAAATTGAAGAATTAACCTAAATAACTGTCGATTCGAGCGCTTAAATTAAAAATCATACAATAACAACAATAACAACAACAACGACCCAGTAAAATTCCATCAGTGTACGCAGACCTTACCCCTACCCGGAAGGGGTAGAGTTGCTGTTTCCGGGAGACCCTCGACTCATAGATACTAAATTAAAAATCATAAAATATATAATATATGTGTAGTTCATATATTACATGTAAAATCATATATAATTAGTATATAATTTGTATATATCGACTAGAAAACTAAACAGAAAATTCGACCGACTATTTACGTAAAAATCCCATTAATAGCTAACTGAAAAGTCGATTCACATCAATATAACATATCAATGTGTACCTTGACTAGATTCGATTAGTGTAAAATAAAATACAAAAAGTGGGAAATATTTGGTTAAGACTGATGTAAACGAAAAAGAAAAGGTTGAATCGAAATTGGACAAGACTAATGACATAAAATATGTATAAACTTCCATATAATTTCCTAATTTCTTCTTATATCAATGGGGCTTTCTCGAGCTCAGCTGGCCCATTCAATTTGCAATATATATATATATATATATATATATATATATATATATGAGAAACTTACACAAATATCCCAAATAAATCACAACTTACCAATCTTTAGTCATTAGTCATAAACTTACCAAAACTAGCCAACAAAAATTGAAAAACCAAATAATAGGGTTCTTTCTCTCAAAGAATCACATGCAAAAATCACCTTCCATATTTTTAAGCGTGATTAGCAACATTAGATACAAGACGGAAAGGAAATTTCAGGACGGGGTAGCAAATAAGGTGATGAAATACAAAAATCTATACAATATTCCAAAAATCTAAACAAAAAAGGAACATTTTCAATGGGTATAGTTGAAATTCATTAAAAATATATAGATAAGTCAATATACAAAATTTGAGGAAGATTGGAAGTGATTTGGACTGGTTTTGCATCAAAATTCGTAATTAAATCGAGTTCAAAAAAGTCTTCTGCGACACATGTATCAAACATGTATCACGTATGTATCTCACACACAGGTGTACATGGATATACATGTGATACACAATTGATACAAATATGATACATATGTGATACACAAATGATACACAGTGTGATACACATATCATTTTTTTCATGTTCAACTTTTACATCGAATTTTCAATTCAAACCACCTCAAAACTTCACCAAATCATCCCAAAACTGAGATTCAGGCTCCTTAAGTTGTGCCCAATCTATTCTAATAACACCCACTCAAAACAAAGCAAAAAATTGATATTTTTTTGCTACAAATAGCTAATTGGCTAATTTGGCTAATATTAGTAATATTTTATCAATTGGACAATTTTTGTAATGAGCTACTTATAAATGGACATAGCTGGTAATTTCCCTAAAAGGTCTAGTGTTATTGAAAGGATCGTTTTGGGCTTTCAGACTTCCCGTCCCTAACTCTTGCTGGGCCATTTGCTCTTTTGGGCCTATTAGCAGATCCACGAACGAAGAACTTATAATAGGAAATTAACAGTTATGTCCGCCCCATAAGTAAGATATTACAAAAATCAGTCAATTCATAAAATATTATCAAAATTAGTCAAATGTTATCAATATTAGCCAATTGTTATAAAATATTTAGTAAATGTGGATGTCCACTACTCCCACTACTTTCACCCATGATGTAAATTACCTCCCACTACTCATCACCATTATGATTGTAACTCCCACACCTCTATAACCCCTCCCCATGATCTTCCACCATGATCTCAATTGTTAATGTCATGTTTAAGACAATGATTTTGTAAACTTCATATGTAATAGTATAAATAGAGGCATGAAATGTGAGATGGAATACACTTGAACACTTGATGAAATAAGAAAGTTATCTCTTCTTCTCTTATTCTACTAATTTTCTTGTTTTATATTGTTACTTTGAGCTACATTTTTAACACGTTATTAGCACGAAGTTGAGACAGAAAATTGGAATGCGACGTTTTCGAGAAATAAAGTGATATTTTCATGAGGGGGAGTAAGATACGCGCTGTACTCTTTTTCCCTTAGCCTAGGTTTTGTCCCACTGGGTTTTACTGGTAAGGTTTTTAACGAGGCAGCAAATAAAGCGTATTAGAGATATGTGTACTCTTTTTCCTTCACTAAGATTTTTTCCCA
>NW_017673396.1:133476-134262 GCF_001879085.1 Nicotiana attenuata
GGAGTTGATTTGGTATAAATCGGATCTTTAGTTGAGAAAATAGAAATTTCAATGTTCTTGAATAATTTCATGAATTTGCGGTTAAATTCGAAATTTTTGATGTTATTTTGATGATTTGATCGCACGAGCAAGTCTGTATGATATTTTTAGGCTTGTGTGCATGTTTGGTTTGGAGCCCCGAAGGCTCGGGTGAGTTTTGGATAGGCCACGGAGTGAATTTGGACTTAGAAGATTTCTGTTGCAGCTGGTGTTTTTATTGCAGGCTCGGATCTCGCAATTGCGAGGTCAGGTATCGCAATTGCGAGCCTAACAGGACTGGAAATTGCGAGCACTTCATCGCAATTGCGAAGAAGTCAGGCCAGCACTTGATTGCATTTGCGATCCCCCCTTCGCAATTGCGAAGTCATTAGGGAGGGCCAGTTATCGCAATTGTGACAAATTGCTCGCAATTGCGAGGGAAGCAGACAATGCAACAAGTTCGCAAATGTGAAGCCTGTTTTGCATTTGCGAGCTTCACAATCTATCGTAATTGCGACGTCTGCGACTTGTTAAGTGGGATTTTGGACGGGATTTTTCACCATTTTACAACTTTCTCAAACCATAAACATCCTTAAGCGATTTTTCAAAGGCTCAAACTTCTCCAAATCATAAGTAAGTGATTTCTAACTCATCTTTTCCAATCTAATCCATCTTTTACATAATTCACTTCAAATCTAGGTGTTCATGGAATGGTGTTTGGTGAAATTGAATTTCAATCTGGGATTTGGACTCATTGAGTCCGATTCA
>NW_017673396.1:135248-137747 GCF_001879085.1 Nicotiana attenuata
TTTTTGTTGTGAAGTTAATAGGAACAAAGAACCCGGGGATGATAACCTGAAAGAGATCAAGGATAAGATAAAGTACCTTGTGGAACAAAATGATGAAAGACAAATGCAGATAGAAAGACAAGATGCTACTATTCACAACCTGGAGGCACAAATGAGTCAACTAGTTGAAGCATTTAATGCTCAACAAGCCTATATTGGGGATAGTAGTCAAGAAGAGCATGAATTAGACACTGAAATTGAGTTGCTAAGAGAGGAGGTTAGAGTAGAACACCAACAATCTATCCATCTAGAATTTGAGGATGCTGATGTTCAAGAAGTAACACTAGAGTTAGCCAAGGACATTGAAGATACAAATTTAGTTGACTCTAGTGTGATTGGTGTTAAGGAGGTCAAAAATCATGAAGTTCATGTATTTGAGCGCGTTGGACCTCATTCCAAACACTTCTCTACATTATGTTCGGATGGTGAAAAGGGAATGGATCCTTACGAGCATAAAAAGGAGTCCAAGGAAGAGGTAGATGAGCCTTATATTTTGAAATTCTCAAAGCTGTCTAGGCAAGGTGACACTCTCGGTCGAGAGCCAAAAAGTGCATAAGATTTTATCTAATTTTTGGCTCACAAGAATTTGTACCGCCCCAAGAGCATAATCATAAGCTTGAATCAAAACTTGGGGTTCAATTCATACGCTCGAGGTGGAGGCAAAAAGTGATTCACGTCGTGCCGCGACGTTAAATCAAGCGCTTGTTGGGAGGCAACCCAGCTTTATTTTTTTATTTTTAATTTAGTTTTTTTATTTAATTATTATTGTATTATTATTGTAGTGTCGATTTTTTATTTCTAGGAACATGGAAAGCAAAGCTATTGGAAGGATGCAACAACAAACCAAATGGTTGGAACTAAGTATGAGGTACCCGCACGAAGGACCAAGCTTGGGAGAAGTCTGAGTACCCCATGAGTTGTTAATGCTTCGGCCTTTGGCCTACCAGGGAGTTTCTTTTACCCTCTTGTATGTATGGTTGTGCATTGGGGACAATGCACAATTTTAAGTGTGGGGTGAGGAGATTGTCTGGGTGACTTTCTATGCTATTTTAGTTGCGTTAGTTTAATTGAATATTTTTTTTAAATAGAAAAGATTGGACTTCTCCCGACGATTGATCTATTAGACAATTTTCTTGAGGGATTTAAGTCTAAAGAAAAAGGACAAAAAGATTTTCTTTTGTTAGGTAGTGTAGCAATTCCCCCTTGGTTTTTCTTTGTGCCGCAGTTCTTTTCCAAGGGTTTTGTTTGAACCGAGTGTAGTTAGTCTTTTTTTGAAATAGGAGCCATTGTGTTGTGCTTTGAAATGAAGTGATATCTCTTGACTTTGTTATGCCTTGAGAATAGTGAGTACTTTGGTTGTGACGCTTAGGCTCAGTTTTTCACTCTTGTATAAGTACCTTAAATTTTATGATCTTAAACTTGCTCAACTGCTTTGACTAGAGTGTCTTGATGAAACCAATCCTGAGTGAGTTATGTGCCATGTGTGTGTAAGGATTTGTTATATTCTGTGCATTGCATTTGATGCTTAGAACTTGCCCTATGTGTTTACAAAGCGAAATAGTAGTTTCGTTCAGTCTTGGAAGTGATATAGGCATTTCTTTGTTGAGCCAGATATGTATATTTTACCCACCTAATTGTTATGTATCGTAGTTAACCCCTTTGGGCCTGTAATCTTGTTTCTTTGGCAACCACATTACAAGTATTACCCATTTGTTTGAATTAATCATCTATTTGAACCTTTTAACCTCTCATGAGCACTTGAATTATTATGAACTGTGTAAAAGTTCTACGCGGTAAAAATCAAAAGACTTGATTTTTGCTATCAAGACAATTTGGGAAGCCTCCCTCGAGACCTCGAGGATAGAAGGCTATCGTCGAGTCCTCGACCTCCGGGCTCATCGAGGTCCGAATCAAAAGAAGAAGGGCTCGAGGTCAGGGTAAGAGAAGATGACTCCGGAGTGCATGCCTACACCTGACAGGGTCGGTCTATCTGTAACCTACTGAGATGACGAGGGATAGGCCGTCCCATCTTTCTACTCTTGTAAATAATATATGCATATTTTATTGAGTCCCCTCGCCTATATAAGGGGGACTCACCCCACCTTGTAAAGGACTGATGTTGCTCCACTTCTCCAATAAGCAATAATATCTCTCTCTCTCTCTCTCTTTCTTCTAAATTATCAGTGTTCTTCGACCCCGAGGTCGCCCTAACATTTTATTGTTCTTCATTTGTTCTTCGTCATTAAGCTCAAGATTGACGGTATAAAGCCTTGTATGCATATACTTATTTGTTATCCCCTTCCCGATTACCCTCGACAAGGTTATCTTCAATAGGCCCGAGGTAGGCTCGAGGCCTGGCCCCGAGGTATCTGCTGGCTTGTCCTAAGCCTGGGAACGTCCCTTATTGGTTCGATTATCGTTTTTGGCTAGCTCGATCTTTACTGTTTTTACTCCACATTT
>NW_017673397.1:0-137678 GCF_001879085.1 Nicotiana attenuata
ACGTGCTCGAGGGGCTCGGGGTATGCTGATACTCGGAGATGGACCTTCGAGGTATGGACCGGGCTCTCGGGTTTCATCAAATGTGCATCCTTCCGTTCTTCATTTTTGTGTAGAGATCCTTTGTAGGCTTTTGTAATTGTATATAAGAACCCTTCGAGGGCTGTTGTACATGGATATTTATGAATATGAAGAGACTTCCTTGATTTCTGTTTTCGATTCTTGCCCTATTATTGTATGCTCCTGTGCCCTTCGAGGCCTTTGAATATTTTCCTTTATTGTTGACCGCTAATATCTAACTCGGATGCGAGCGCTCTTTTTGATCCTCTATCGATTGACATGGCTCTTTTCCGAGCCCATCAACATACCTCGGACCAAGCCTGAATTGATCTGATAGGATCAGGCTGTCGGTCCCTCCGAGTTACATGGAGATAGTACGCTAGGTTTTGGAGCTATCAAGAGTGGTATCCTAAGCGAAGGTCAGCTTTGGGTACCTGGGGGTCTGCTTTGATCTTGATGCAAATAGCTTTTTAAAGCGTAGTGAACAGACTTCTGTTGAGGGGTTGCCTATACTTAGGCGATGCCCCGAGCCCTCCTAGATCCTTCATGATCAGAGCTTCGCGTGTTTATTTTCCTTTTTAAAAATGAAAACCGTGAGATCGGGTACCGCCTCAGTTTTATAATGGTGTTGAATGCTTCCCGAAGCCTGACTTCTTTTTTGGCAGAAATCCTTGAGGTCGGGCACTACCTCGAGACTGGAGACAATATAGTTGACTCCTTGAGGCCTAAGTTATTGTCGATGGATGCCTCTGGGGTTGGGTTACACTCCGAGATCTGTATCAAGGCCGTTGGACTCCCGGGGCTTACTCTGGATAGGCGAATCGTCGTTGTTTCCTGCATATATTTGGGGTGGCTTTTGTTTCTTTGGGAGATCTCATTATTCTGGATATATATCCCTCCGCCTTCGTATCGGGTACTTCGTCTCTTCAGGTGCAAAAAGCATTAAAGCACGTCTTTGCCTTAGTTTGTCAATTCTACCATAGCCATGGCAGCTACTTCGGGCCAGCCCGGCAGGGAGGGGAGATTTCCACTCCCAGTGTTCAGGATCCGTGGGAGTTAACTCTGAAGACTGTGTCTTTGATAAGAGAGGAACATCTGGAGATGGTGAGGAGATACTGCGGATGGAGCAAGGGGATAGCGGTGCAGGTTCTTACCCCGGATGAGATTATTACAGACTCTGCTGGTGGATTTTTGAACTTACACCTATATCCCTTCGCATTTGGCCCCCTTGACAGGGTCGTGCTTGATTTCTTCTTGAAGTATCGGGTTACTTTGGCGCAGATACATCCGGCGTTCTGGCGAGTGGTGCTGATGATGAGGTTCTTTGTAGAGAAGGATGGGCTTGAATTCACGCTCAGCCACCTCGTGGGCTGTACCGACCCTTTCATCACCGAAGCCTGTTAACCTTGTTGTGTCGTTCATCCACGCCCTTTGTATTCGATGATGAAGAAGATGGGGATCAAGAGTGGGTCAGTCGATTCGTCCGGGTCCGGACGACTAACATTATCCACATGGAGCTCATGCCATTTCCCGAGGGATGGAATTACGCGCGTGAGTGGAGTGTCTTGTGCTCCCTTAGATTTGCTTGTAGTTAAAGCCAATTGGGTAATCATGTATCTTCCCATTTTGCAGCAACTTCATGGACGCAGGGCGAAGTTCTCGATCTACCCGGCCGGGTCTGATTGTTGTCGACCCATTCGACTTGCAACGAGCGTAGGTGGCGAGCTGTGTCCCGTGAAAAATGGGGAGTGAAATACCAGAGTATGCTCGTACGTTGCTCCCACATTAGTCTTTGTATATTTGAGATGACATTTCCATCTCTCTTTTGTAACAGCTTTGTCGTTGTAGGTATCGGACACTTCCTTGGGGCGAGGTTGTGCTCCTCCGGAGAGGGGAAGGAGTCGCCGGCCTCCGAGCTGAGGGATGTTGGCGATAAACAGGATTTGCACCCGCAGTGTGATAGACCTATAAATGGGGCTCAACAGGCCCGTGTCTTCGAGGAGAGGACATTGCCCGAGCCTGCTGTTCCTGGAGTGTTTGACTCCAGAATGGTGGTTCCTCCAAGCGAATATGCTTTGCCCGGGATTGGTTCTTCCGGGGCCGAAGGGGCAGGATCAACAGGAGTGTGCTTTTCCTTTGAGGAAGTCCGCCGGCTTCACTTCATGGTGAGTTTCGGCGCAGTCCTTCTGTATTTTGCGTCTTCCTTTCTTTATCGAGTTTTTCTTTTGCGGGCTTTTGATAGGCTCAGGTCTGAGCTGCTCCGTCACGGGGCCACGCTTCGAAAAGCTCTGGACAAGAGTGAGTCCCTTAAGCTCCTTAGCGAGGAGAAGGAGGTTAAGTTGATGCACTGGCGATATGAGGCGTGTCGGAGCTCGAATTACGAGAGCTATTTTGATGGAGCAGATAACCTTCCGTAGTACACGCTTTGATCTTTTTGACCCTTAAAGTTAACCCTTTTTCCTATCTTAGCTGCAGAAAAAGATAGAGGCCTGGGAGTACCTTAAGGGCGAAGCCGACCGCGTCAGGAATGCTTGCGGTGAACTGAGGGCTCGGGTGCAGAATCAAGCTTTAGAGGAGAGGGGCGCCTTGGCCAAGGTTCCCGCCTTCGAGGCCCAACTCCGCTTGGCTCGTGACAGTGCTACAATTCAAGCTGATATGATCGGGAAGCTCGAGTCCGATCTCTCAAAGATCCGGGCTGAGATAATCGATGCCCGAGCTGAAGCAGCATTAAGTCGAACTAAGGCTGATTAGGAGATGGCAATTCATACGAAGGACGCCGCTGAGGCCCAAGCCGAGTAGAAGCGGGTCCTCGAGCGTGAGAAGATGATCGAGCAATATGTTCGTTGCAGATCCTGAAGAGAGGTACTTGAGGAGATTGGTGCTAAGGGCTTCGTTCTCTCGGAGGAGTTGGCTTGAGCAAGGGCGGACGAGTGCGATGCTCGGTCCCTCCTTGCTTACGTCACGGAGAGCGAATATGGGGCTAGCAGGTTGTAGCCTTTTGGAGCGGAGCATAAATTTTGCCGCTTTCCCATTTTATACTTGATATTTGTAGAGCATGTCTGTACATGGAGAGCGCGCCTTTTGTGTAAAAATAAGAGAAAACTTGAAGTTTTATATTTTTTTGTATCTCATTCTTCATTGCTTTCGACCAGGCAGGCTGGTTTCGTTATGTGGCGGGTGCCCTGTGGATCCGGAGCTTACCAGATAGGCCCGGAGGCTCTTAAGTGCAATTTCTGACATGAGTAGGCGTCAGGGCCTTTGTTCTTTGCTTAGCTATTTAGGCCTAGTCTCCGAGTTGGGCCCTGATTCGAGCATACCTAACCTCCGATCTCCCGGGCTTGCATGGGCGGATGATGATTGTCCTTATTCCTTGCCCTTGGGCATTTTGTGTTTCAACTATTTCGGGTCCAGTCTCCGAGTCGCGTTGCGACTCGAGCTTTAATTGACCCTCAGTTTTTTCGTGCCTGCATGGGCGGATGATGATGGCTTGTGCTTTAGGTTGAAGCGACATTTTAAGTGTGTGGCACGGAGGCTTGTTCGGCTGGCGGCAATGACACATACGTTATGCCCTTAGGCATGTGTCGTTAACTATTTTGGATCCGGTCTCCTAATCGGGTTACGACTCGAGGTCATTTTAGTCCTCAAGTTTACAATTTTCAAGCTGGCGACAGTGGCTCTTACGCTGTTTAGTCGTTGAGACCTTTTAGTGTGTAGCCCGAAGGCTCGTTTGGCTGGCGACAATGGCTCTTACGCTTTTGTTCGTGGGCATTTTATAGGATTTGTTTTCCTCTCGTTAAGGTCTTTTTGAAATGATTTTTCCTGACCCATCATCGGTTTTGGAAGAACCTCGATTTCAAGTCATTAGCGGCAATGTTCGAGCACCTCGGAAGGTTCTTAGCTTATAGGCTCGGTAGCTCGAAGCCTTGTGGTTTGGAGCTGACATGGTCGAAGCTCGTTTTCCTATTGAGGGAAGCCTGTTTTAACCGGTTCTTTTCAAAGTATATGCGAAGTAATGGCCTGCGATTTTGTTAGCGATAGTCAGGCATCCCCGAGTCGTGTTAATTTGGCTGGTACAGCCATTTTGGCCGTAGTCATATGTGTTTGGCCGGAGTTGTTTTTGATCCTGAGTGATAGTTTAGGCTCCTACACTGAGTGTATGCCCTTTCGGGATTCTTATAAATGTGACGTATAGCCTAAACTTTGGGATTGAGTTTTATGCCTGTAGAAAGATGTTACAAAATTTTCATGCCTGTTGAGGTCTTACAGTTTGTCATGCATGTTGAGGTCTTACAGTTTTTGTTGATATGTAGAATAGATCTCGTTATACCGAGTCTGCCCGCTCGGGGTCTTACAGCCTCGAGTTTTCCAGTGTACGGCGATTGGAGACAGTCTCCGAGTTGTCGACTTTGCTTAGGCTCCAAGGCCATTACTTGTGAGCTCGGATTTACCTATTGGGGCTTTATGAGCCCGGAGTTCCGACCCTGGGGTTGTGCGGGTGCCAAATTGTTGACGCTAAGTCTCCGAGTATCTCGGGACGCATTTGGTGGAGGGATCCCTACCGAGAGTATGCTGAAATTCCCTCTCTTGGAGTGTGAGATGTTGAAAGATATTCTTTTATTGCCTGGCGTAAATACATATCATTTCGTTGTTTTGAGCTCGGCCTATGCGGGCGCAGCTCCTTGGACCATTTGGTCCGGTAAATTATTCCCTATTGAAGCTCTGTTGTTCCCCGGCCCTTCCGAGCGGACGGCGCGTTCAAGGGTGGGGTGTCCTTCATTGTTTGATTGCAGAAAAAGGCCTGTGATCTTGTCAGATCCTCCTCAGGGGTACGTTGCTCCGCTAAGAACCTTATTGGTGAGACCCTCTTTGGGGCGGAAGTCCAGGGAAAGAGCGCAGCGGGTTCTATTATGGCCTTGAGGTCTCCGGGTAGATTTAGAACTTCTGAACGCCCTGACCCGGTGTCTACATACAGGTTAGTGAAAAATAACGAAAGAGTAGGGTAGTTCTTCTTTACTGTGGGATGTGTAGGCGATGTTCCGAGGTTTGGTATGTTCCTGCCGTTTCGGGGTGTGGACTCTAGTACAGCCCTCCGTTGTGTTTAATCGGACTTGATCATTGATGTGGTTCGCTTACCCTTTCACTCTTTCGATAGTGGAGATATTGGTATCGGCGATGCATCATGTGATGTGGGATTCCCCCTTATCGCGTATTGCTTCCCGCTGATGGTTTTAATTTCGTCCCTTGCATGGAATTTCATCCTTTTGGCTAATGGGGGCGGCCCCATCCTCGGGCGATGCACCCGTGGTCGTCAGGATAAGGCGTCAGTGCCTTGCGCTTCCTTTGATTATATGGAACTCAGCGATCCGGTCCGAGCCAGTCATGTCGTACTGAGAAAATGGTCTTTCTCCTTGTCATAATGATCACCGTTTGGAATCTATCTGTCAAAGATTTGAGAGGTAGTTGTGTTTTGACCCGGCGGTCCGAGCCGCCTCATCATCATTGGACCGTCAGTACCGATCGAGCCACTTGCGCATATGTGCACATGTTTTATTTAAAATGGATCGAGTGAGGAAGAAGGTTACTAGTGCATCATCGTGAGGTCGAGACGAGGTCTCGGTACCCTCCTTGCTGAGTGTAAGGGCGTCCTTGGGGGTATATCCCTAGATCTGCCTTTCTCCGGTGGCGAGAAATTTTGCTC
Organism: Nicotiana attenuata; assembly: GCF_001879085.1. Taxonomy (NCBI): domain Eukaryota; kingdom Viridiplantae; phylum Streptophyta; class Magnoliopsida; order Solanales; family Solanaceae; genus Nicotiana; species Nicotiana attenuata. Next base: position 5,756 of record NW_017673397.1, read on the forward strand.
TCCCTTTTGCATGTCCTTGGAAAGGGTCGTCGCTCCTCCATTATCGTGCTAATGTGTTGCGGCCCATTTGCTTCGTTCCTCCTGGCCGCCTTCCATACTGGGGACTGAAGTAGAATTCAATCGCTCGTCAGTTTCCGGCGGTGATTTTTGTCGAGCGGCTTGGCATCTTTCCTTCGGAGCTGGTGGTTGTCTTCGGCCCTACGGCCGCACTTGCTATGTAGTTCCCGCGTTAGGCTGTGATTCCTTTGAGAGGAATTCCGCCGAATTGGTCTGAGCCATTTGACATCCCCGGTTTCGCCTATGGTAAACACGATTTTTGGTATATTGATGTGGAAATTATACTCTAATGGGTGAGGCGCCCTTGTCGGCCATGCGTCCTCGTCGAATCTGGCTTCGTTATCGATTCCTCGAGGATATTATCCTCGGGCCATTCTCCGATTGTTGCAAGGTAGATCGCATCTCGGGGTGTTTCTCCTATCTGCGGTGTACGAGCGGTACCTCCACCTGTTTGGCATTGGTTTCTTTACCAGGATCCTTTTTGAGTAAGCTGAGCCTGAGGGGGCTCCTGGATGGCCATCCACGACCCTGATTTGCTGCTGATGCCGGGTACGGGCATCCGACCAAGTCTTGGCTGGGTACCTGATCAAGTTTTGTTTGAACTGACCTGAGATCGTCGGGCTCGGTCAGTTAGGATATGAGTGAAGGCCTGTGTTGCCCAGTCATCCGAGGCCGGGGGCAATCTCGCTCGTTCTACCAGGGAATAAGGTGCGAATTCCTGTGGTGTTTCATTCACCCTTTGTTCGGCCCTGGATTTGTCGGGCTCTGTCGTTGCTGCTTTGATGGCATCGGCGTGCGTCTCTATGGAGGAATCTGTCGGTATGGTAAGCGAGTTTATGGGGTTGGGCGCTAGGCTATGACACCACATCATGGTTCCTTTCGAGAGTGTTTCCCCGAACCTCTTCAATAAGACAGGCTCGAACTCATCATTCCGTGGGTCGTTGCCCTTTCCCGGGCACGAATAGGCGGTGATGTGTTCGTTGGGATCTGAGGCCCCATTGTACTTAGGGAGCTATGCCATTCTTGACATCTTTTAAATGGGTTCCGGGGCCCCTTCCTCGGGGAACGGTCGTTGCACGAACTTCCACGAGCCTGATTCGATCCTTTTGGTGAGATCCCTAAGCATCTTTGCTATGGCAGGGTCGGCTACCGATCCGTTATTGCTTGTTCTCTCGGGTACTTGTTCGGCAGGGGGAGCTGTTTCCGGCGCTGCTGTGCTGGGAGTCTTCGGATGGCTTTGCAACTGAGCGATGGCCAACTATTGTGCGTGCAGCATTTCAAAACTAACATGAAGACTAATTCACGTTCTTCCCTGGCTGGGGTTTTTGGGCTTCCTGTCGGTCGTTATGCCGTATGCTTCCGTTGGTGTGCGAGGTTTCATCGACCTGTTGTGCATCCTGTTGATCCGCGTCCGATAGAATCGGCCCGGGCACGTTATCTAGGTTCTGTGGTTGCGTTCCGGCAGCCGGAACAGCCACGTCGTTTTTCCCATGGTTTTCGAGGTTGTCGTTCTCGATTCTGTTTACCAAGCCAGACATTTTGACCTGAAATCGAGGATCTTGGACAAGAAAAAGTGTTAAAGATAACTTGCTTTTTTGTAATGAAACCAGCAAGAAAATAATCACTATTATTTTTAGCCTCACGGTATGCGCCAAACTGTTTACCGTGAAAATGGTAACAACAATTAAATTTGTAAATAGTATTCTGAAAATACGTGATCTATTTTTATGCTAGTTGTTACAGCGGATGGTGCTAAGAATATGATGTTTAGCAACAAAATACAAGCTAAAGCGGGGCAGTAACCAAACCAAAAGGCTTACTGCCCTACCCTCGGACTGGTCGATGGAGGACTTTGAGATCGATATCTGGGATCGATCTCGAGCTAACGGGGGTAGTCGGGAATGGGATAACAGTTAGGATATGATTAATCAAGGCTCTTTATGGTCAAGACAAAGCAATAAATGAAGAACACGTGAGAGTAGTAAATGCTAAAGTGGCCTCGAGATAGTAAGGATGAGCAAGTTAGAGAGAAGAAAGAGAGAGAGATATTATTGATCTTGTGGAGAAATAGTTGGAGCAACACCCACCCATTAAAAAGAAGTGTGGGTTCCCTTAAAAAGGGGAACTCGGTTATAATACAACATGCATTCATTGTAAAGTATGGAGATGGGACGGCTAGATGCGACGCTTCGACATAGGCTCTGGAAAGGCCGGCTCTGTCAGACTTAGTCGTGTGCCTTGGGAACATCCCCTTCCATTCTAGCCTCGACCTTCGTCTTCTTAGAGTCGGGCCTCGACGAGCCCCGAGGGAGGGGACTCGGTCGTAGCTCCACGTCCTCATGGTCTTGGGGCATTATTCCGAAATGGCTTAATAGGAGAAATTAAGTCCTTTGATTTTACCGCATACAAGTTTGATGGCTGAGTGAGGCCGAAGTGGTATTTATGGCACTTGGGCCAAAGGACTGAGTGAGGCCGAAGTGTTATTATAGCAATTGGGCCAAAGCAGTCCTTTCGGAGTCTGTACACACCCCAGCGAGCGCAATTGATTTATATTGATGGATGGATCTTCCCTTGGCATGGATCTTGCCCGAATTATTTGTATTTGGGGATGGATCTTCCCCTGGGCTGGATTGGCCTTATACAGTACTAAGTGACTGATTGTCAATTGATATGTATGTTTGTGTGTGTGTGTATGTGTGTGTGTGTGTGTGTGTGTATATATATATATATGGAATGGATCTTTCATGGGCTGGATTGGCCATATACAGTACTGAGTGACTGTGTATGTTGAGTGATTGAGCATGATGAGTGGAAAGTGTGAGCCAGTGAGATTGAGTACTCTGAGAGTGTGAGTACATGAGTTTATCACCGAGATACATTGCATTTGACATGTGTACTTGAGATACATGAATAGAGATGCATTTCTTTCTACTACTCGGTTTTGGTAATATTCATGATTTCACCTGCATAGTGACATATAGGAATAGAGATATACTTTCATCATGGTATCTGAAAATGAAACGTCTTAAGTATTGTTGAAAAGTTTTGGTAAAAATCACAGTTTTACAAACCTACTCATATTTTGGTGATTTCGGATAAATAATTAGGTTTTCACTGAAATATTTGAAAAGCCTGGCTATTTTTTCAAAACTGTGAACGAGTTAAGCATCTTATATCTAAGTATGTTTATTGTACCATTATTATGGGACTCATTGAAGTGACTAATTTATGTGCAAAATGTAACAAGTGATTGAATATGTTCGAGCGTTGAAGTAATGAATTGTATACCAGCTGTAGGGATAATAGGAATTGTATAATGATGCTTGGAAATATGTTTTGGGGGCTCTCTGACAGGTAGATAAGCCTAATTACAAAGGAAACTCTGGCGAATTTTCTAAAGATATGGAAGTTAGTGAAAATTGGGAGTCTGCATATCATGTTTTCAAAACCAACTGATTTTCAAAGACCTCATTCGAGGACGAATGATTTTAAGTGGGGGAGGATGTAAGGCCCCGTGAAAATATGTACTCAAAACCTAGTAGCTCGTAGTGCCAGGTTCCGGGTATGTGTTAGGAATGTGTAAAATTCTCCGCGACGAGCTTGCTCGCCACGGTTCGGACCCTAAGCTCGTCGCAGTTCGGACCCTTTGTACTCATCTAAGAATTTAAAAATCAAGAACCAAAGTTTTCCAGAAAAGTGCTATTATGCGGTCCAAAATGCGGTCGCAAATCAAGTATGCGGACCGCATTTCTATCGCAAAAGTGAGTCATTGTTTTAATCAAATTTGAGGTCAAAATGCGGTCCATTATGCGATCGCATAACTGATATGCAGACCGCATAGTCGTCGCATAATCATCTTAGAATTTTATAAAGGGCAGTTATGCGGTGCATTATGCGACCGCAGATCAGGTATGCGAACCGCATTTCTACCGCAAACCCAAATAGAATGTTCAGAGTTTTGGAGCACTTTTGCGGTCCATTCTGCGGACCGCATTTCCACTTTGCGATCGCAAAGCGCGACCGCAAATCTGACTCGGGCTCCTATTTGTCTAAATTTTAAACCCGAACCCTTATTCAATAAAACACCCTAACCCCTCATTTTGACGTATTTTCTGAACAAACTAGGGAGAGGGAAGAAAGGATTCTTGAGAGAGAAAGTCTTACCTTCAACAATTTGATTCTTCAAAGTCACCCGGGCCGGGAAATTTCAAGCAATTGTCTTCGTTTTCGTTCTTGCAGGTAAAATCCCTAACCCTTTTTCATTGGTTTTCAGATTTAAACAAAAAGGGAGATTCTCATGCATTGATTCTTGAAAAATATAAGTTGAACCATACATGTATGTTCTTTAATATCTAAAACCTAGTAAGAGGAATTGGGTAGGAGTAAATATTTGCAAAAAAAGAGCGGTTGATCACCTAAATGAGTTCGGGTAGTAATTGTGAACTTCAATTCAGATATATGTGTGTTAACTTGTGAACTAGATTGACGGTGCTAGGCAGTTGGTGAATTGAAAGTAGGAATTAAAAAGGAAATTCGACTCCAGGTATGTATGGCTAACTTTAACCTTTGAACGAGTATTTGGTATGTGTTACCTATGTGGACTATCTGTGAACTCTTGTGATTAATATACCTTGAACGTTGTTGGTTACGTCTCCCGATATAATGGTGTAAGTAAATGGCACAAACCAAGTGTGTGTGTGTGTGGATGCATTTATGTGGTAAGAGTTGTGTAACAAATGATGGAAAGAAATCGTAATTGATGCAATTGAAACAACTGTGGTAATATCATATGTGACTTGTCGTGGGCAATTATCGTTGTGACTTAAATTGTATACGGGTTGTTGTATATGATGGAAATGGTATTGATGGTTATGAAAATTCTTTGTGAATTGTTGTTGTTGTTGTGTGAAATGTGATTGTCCGGTGGGATCGGATTGCGCGCCGCAACACGAAGTAATAAGGTGTGGGTTGTGGTGATAAGGGTGGCCGAGGTAATAAGGGTGGCCGAGGTAATAAGGGTGGAAAAGTGATCGAAATCACTATTTAAATGAACATATGTGAAAGTTGTGAAATCATTGATGTGATGAAATAATGTTGAAACGGGAAAAGGAGAGATTGTGAAACTTGTTTGGCTTTGGTTGTTCCTTTCATGTTCATTTGATCGTTGATTCTTTTACTGTTCGTTACTTGTGTATTGTTTGATTTTACTTGGGGTAAAGTTTGTTTATGCATACTAGTACAATTCAAATGTACTGACGTCCCTTTTGCCGGGGGTGCTACATTCGTGTTATGATTGTAGGTGGATCTTTAGCGGGTACTCCAGCCCACCGATAGTAGCACTCCTTCACTTTCCGTCAGCTGTATTGGTGAGCCCATTTCCTCTCGAGGCCCTGCGTGGCTCATGCCGCTTTTCTTCCCGGAGTCTTATTTTTTTTATTTGTGTAAGGTATAGCCGGAGCCTTGTTACCGGTAAGTATTATAAAACTCTTTTGTGTCCTTAGAGGCTCCATAGACAGAAACGTGGGTTATGTACTTATGTATTTTGTATATGGGCAGTATAACTTGTAAACCACGCTAAGTAACTATGTATGTTATGTATAATTCATAAAAAGGTGTTTTAATTATAAATGGCTATTCCCTTTGATTAATAAGTAATGAAAACACTGGGTAGCACGTGGGATAGGAAAGGCACCCAGGTCCGCTTGACTGGGGCTACCCGGTCGAGTGCCGGTCGCGCCCCTCGGTTTTGGGGCATGACGATTTTAGTATCAGAGCGTAAGGTTTTATAAGATTCCTAGGATGTCTCGGAGCCGTGTCTGGTGGATCCCTTCTTATCGGTGTGTTGTCGACCACATCTATAAGAAGGGGGCTACATGAACATTTAGGAAATTACCCTCTTCTTTGTTACTCTATATCGTGCAGTAAAGTGAAAAGTGAAAGTACTTATGTCTAACTCGTGCTCTGTTCGGAATTTTTTAGTAATGGCACCTAAGAAGAGAGCTAGACTCGGGCTTGGGGCCAATGCCACCCCAAGTGTGGCTATGAATCATGTACCTGATGTCGTGGGTGAGAGTGACTCCCCGGTCTTGAATCTACCTAACCCATCTATTCCAGATCAAAGTATTCTTGTTCCTGCTGCGGCAGAAGGTGCTACTATCCCTCACGCCGATATTCTTGATTCTGATGCGGTTCCAGCTTCCGGTCTCGGTGTTTCTGATGGGGACCTTAGATGAGCCATCCGTATGTTGACCCAGTTAGTGGCCGCTCAGGCCCAGAGATCTCATGATGCCCCTGCGTCCTCCAGCGGACAGGGAGATTCCGCCAGCTCCAGAGTCAACCAGTTTCTTCGGTTAGCCCCTCCAGAGTTCTCAGGCACAGACCCAGAGGCCGATCCGTAGGATTTCCTTGATGAAATGTATAAGACCCTTCGAGTGATGAAGGCTACAGAGACGGAGTGAGTTGAGTTGGCTTCATACAGGTTGAGGGGAGCAGCGTATTCGTGGTTCGAGATGTGGGAGGATTCCCGTAGGGAGGGAAGACCTCCGGCTAGATGAGATGAGTTTGTGGACGCATTTATGGACCACTTCTTGCCTACCAAGACAATGGCAGCCGATGCCACTGAGTTTGAGGTCCTCAAGCAGGGCAGTATGAGTGTTTGGGAGTACCACATGGAGTTTGTGAGATTGTCCAAGTATGCTCCTCTGTTAGTGTCGACCATGGATGCTCGAGTTCGGCGATTCGTTCAGGGCCTTAGTCCTTTGGTGGTGAATGAGGCTGCTACAGCGGCCTTACACTCGGATATGAATTATGGAAAAATTGTGGGATTCGCTCAGGCCACAGAGGCTAGCAAGTTAAAGATACGGGCGGAAAGGGAGAGTAGAAGCAGGGCTCGATCAGTGGGTCATTCAGGGAGACCGGTTCGGGGGAGAGGGCCATCAGGGCCATCCCAGTCATGTGCTCAGTCTTTAGAGAGCGTACAGCAATCTGCGAACAGTTATCAATAGAGCAGTCACTTGAGACCAGGTTCAAACAGTAGGACACCCCATCAGTCCGGTCGTCCAAGAGGGAGATTACAACAGTAGGGGAGGGCTCCATGCCCCAAGTGTGGGAGGTTCCATTCCGAGACTTGTTATTTGGATATCCCGGTGTGTTATAGATGCGGGGTGAGAGGTCATATCCAGCGGGACTGTCGTGCGCCCAGTCAGGGCATGGGTAGGGGATTTGCTCAGTCATCCGGTTCTTCAGCTGCCACATCATCCGTGCATCCTCCAGCCCTAGTAGGGCGTGGTGCAGTTAGGAGTGGAGCTCGTGGCAGAGGTTGACCCAGCCGGTTTTATGCTTTGAGTGGTTTCCAGAGTGCAGAGGCTTCTCCAGATGTGGTTATAGGTATTTTGTCTGTTCAGGCCATTGATTGTTATGCTCTTATTGATCCGGGGTCCTCTTTGTCTTATGTCACCCCATTCATTGCTTCAAGTTTTGGGATAGAACCCGAACAGCTTCATGAGCCGTTCTCGGTATCGACTCCGGTTGGTGAATCCATCTCAATCGCGCGAGTTTATAGGAGTTGTGTTGTCATGGTATATGGTCGTGTTACCACGGCCGATCTTATCGAGCTTGGAATGGTGGATTTTGATGTGATTATGGGAATGGACTGGCTTTATTCGTGCTTTGCTAAACTTGATTGCCGAACGAGAGTCATGAGACTCGAGTTCGCTAATGAGCCAGTTATTGAGTGGAAAGGGAATGGTGTGTTGCCGAAGGGTAGGTTCATTTCCTACCTTAAGGCTTCGAAGATGATTAAGAAGGGATGTATCTATCATTTGGTCCAGGTGGCAGACACCACTTAAGAAGTGTCTACCCCCGAGTCTGTGCCAGTCGTGAATGAGTTTCTTGAAGTGTTTCCGGACGAGCTTCCAGGGATTCCGCCAGATAGGGAGATTGATTTTGGGATTGATGTATTACCAGATACGCAGCCAATATCTATTCCACCATACAGAATGGCTCCAGCAGAGTTAAGGGAGTTAAAGGACCAGCTGAAGGATTTATTAGAAAAGGGGTTCATTCGGCCGAGTGTGTCGCCGTGGGGTGCTCCGGTTCTTTTTGTCAGAAAGAAGGATGGGTCGCTCCTGATGTGTATTGATTGTCGGTAGCTCAACAAAGTCACCATCAAGAATAAATATCCTTTGCCTTGGATGGATGATTTGTTCGACCAATTGGAAGGTGCAAGGTTCTTCTCCAAAATTGATCTACGGTCCGGGTATCACCAATTGAAGATCAGAGAGCAGGATATTCCTAAGACCGCTTTCAGGACTCGCTATGGTCACTTTGAATTCTTGGTCATGTCCTTTGGGCTAACCAACGCCCCGGCAGCTTTCATGGATCTTATGAATTGGGTCTTCAAGCCATTTCTAGACTCCTTCGTGATTGTTTTCATTGATGACATCCTTGTATATTTGCGGAGCCGGAGGGATCGTGCCGGTCACCTCAGGGCAGTTCTGCAGACTCTTCATCAGCACCAGTTGTATGCTAAATATTTGAAATGTGAATTTTGGTTGGAGTCCGTTTCCTTTCTGGGTCATGTTGTTTCCAGTGAAGGGATTCAGGTGGATCCCCAGAAGATTGCAGCAGTGAAATATTGGCCTAGACCCACGACCCCGACGGAGATTCGTAGCTTCTTGGGTTTAGCAGGGTATTATCGGAGGTTTGTGGAGGGATTCTCTACCCTCGTCTCCCCATTGACTAAGTTGACGCATAAAGCAGTTAAGTTCCAATGGTCCGACGCTTGTGAGAAAAGTTCTCATGAATTGAAGTCGAGGTTGACCTTGACGCCGATATTGACCTTACCAGAGGGCAGGGAAGGATTTGTGGTTTATTGCGACGCCTCCAGGGTCGGTTTGGGATGTCTGTTGATGCAGCATGGGAAGGTTATTGCGTATGCTTCAAGGCAACTCAAGAATCACGAGAAGAATTATCTGACGCATGATTTGGAGCTTGCGGCAGTTTTGTTTGCTTTGAAGATATGGCAACATTATCTTTATGGGGTTTATGTGGATGTGTTCTCAGACCATAAGAGTCTCCAGTATTTGTTCAAGCAGAAGGAATTTAATTTGAGACAGCGACGGTGGTTAGAATTGCTCAAGGATTATGATATGAACATCTTGTACCATCCAGGAAAGGCTCATTTGGGAGCGGATCAGAGGCCCTTGGCTCGTGAGGTTTATCAATTGGCCAGTTTAGGGGTTTGTATTTCGACCTCAGCCGAGGGGAATATTATGGTGCATAATGGGGCAGAATCGTCACTTGTAGCGGAAGTCAAGGAAAAGCAGTTTATTGATCCAGCATTGGCACAAATAAAGGAGGCAGTTTTGAATAACAAGACTTCGGCTTTTTCACTCGGTAGCGATGATGGTGTATTGCGATGTCAAGGTAGTCTATGTGTCCCAGATGTGGATAATCTTCGGGGGAGGGTAATGGCGGAGGCTCATAACTCCAGGTATTCTGTGCACCCAGGTTCTACGAAGATATATCATGATCTCAAGGAAATTTATTGGTGGAACGGTATGAAGAGGGGTGTGGCGGACTTTGTATCTAAATGTTCAATTTGTCAGCAAGTAAAAGTTGAGCATCAGCGGCCCGGTGGGTTAACTCAGCTCATGGAAATACCAATGTGGAAATGGGAGATGATCAACATGGACTTCGTGGTAGGGTTACCTCGCACTCAGCGCAAGTTCGACTCAATTTGGATAATAGTGGATCGACTCACCAAATTAGCTCACTTCTTGCCAGTCAAGTCCACCGATACTGCAGAACAGTATGCTCAGTTGTATATCAAGGAAATAGTAAGGCTTCACGGCACTCCACTTTCTATTATCTCAGACCGAGGGGCTCAGTTCACAGCTAATTTTTGGAAGAAATTTCAGCAAGGTTTGGGTACTCACGTGAATCTCGGCACGGCTTTCCATCCACAGACTGATGGTCAAGCGGAGCGGACTATTCAGACGCTTGAAGATATGTTGCGGGCCTGTGTCTTGGATTTCAAAGGTAATTGGGATGATCACTTGCCACTTATAGAATTTGCTTACAATAATAGCTTTCATGCTAGCATTCAGATGGCCCCATTTGAGGTATTGTACGAAAGGAGGTGTAGGTCTCCGATTGGATGGTTTGAAGTGGGTGAAGAAGAATTGATAGGGCCAGATCTCGTGCACCAGGCTATGGAGAAAGTTAAAGTCATTCAGGAAAGGATGAAAACTGCTCAGAGTCGCCAGAAATCCTATGCGGACGTTCGCCGAAGAGAATTGGAATTTCAAGTTGATGATTGGGTGTTCTTGAGGGTATCTCCTGTGAAGGGAGTCATGCGATTCGGGAAGAAACGGAAGTTGAGTCCTAGGTATGTCGGGCCATATCGGATCGCTCAAAGGATAGGGCAGGTGGCTTATAGGCTGGAATTGCCCCCTGAAACGTCATTAGTGCACCCGGTGCTCCATGTGTCTATGTTAAAGAAAGTGGTGGGAGATCCATTGTGACGACCCAAAGGGTCATCACCGGACTTCTTCCTATTTCCGTGCTTCCGAGGCCTTGAAAACCTCGCTTTTAGTTGCCTCGATTTGCGTGCGCAGTCCGGGCGCGAAGCCGGAAAGCTTTTATGTTGAAATATGTGAACTTTGTGAAAAATTTGAAGAATTTTGATATTAATATTGCTAAAGTTGACTTTGGTCAACATTTTTGGTAAACGGACCCGGACCCGTGATTTGGCGGTCCCGGAGGGTCCGTAGAAAAATATGAGACTCGGGCATATGCCCGGAGTCGAATTTCGAGGTCGAGAGCCCGAGAAATGAATTTTTCTTTGAAATTGTTTTTCTGAAATTCTTAAGGAAAATGGAAAGTAAAAGACCATGGTATCGGGCTCGTATTTTGGTTCCGACGCCCGGTACAAGTCTTAAATAGGTGTTAAGCGCTTTCTGTAAAGTTTGGTCAAAATCGGATGTCATTTGACGTGTTTCGGACCTAAATATCTAAAGTTAGAAGTTTAAGAAGTTTGAAATGAAAATGATGATTTTGAGGCTTGATTCATGGATTTTGATGTTATTTTGGCGATTTGATCGCTCGACTAAGTTCGTAGGATGTTATTGAGTTAGTGTGTGTGATTGGTTAGGAGCCCCGAGGGCTCGGGAGTGAATTGGAGGTGGTTCGGGGTGAATTTACACTTAGAAATATAGCAGGTTTTCCTTCAGCTGTTGCAGGCCAGGTTTGTTCTTCGCGTTCGCGGTCGCCCTTACGCGATCGCGATGCTGGCCAGGTCCCCTTCTTCGCGTTCGCGACCCTATTCCCGCGTTCGCGTAGCTTTAGTTCCACCTTCTTCGCGTTCGCGAACTAATTCATGCGTTCGCGTAGTTAATTTCCCCAGACCCCCCAGTCTTTCTCTTCGCGTTCGCAGCCTCCTCATCGCGAACGCGATGGTCTGTTGAATTAACCCTTCACGAACGCGGCTCCTTTCCTGCGAACGCGAAGGGCATTTTTGCCCAGTTAATTTTAAAAGCTCAAAACAGACCCATTACGGGATTTTTCCCATTTCTTCATAAAACTTGTCTTCTCCAAGCTCTAGGGGCGATTTTTGAAGCTCTTCTTCACCAAAGTCTTTGGGTAAGTAATTTCCCACCTAATTCCTTCACTCTTCTTCATTAATTACTGAATTCCTAGACATAAATTATGAAATCAAAGTAGAAATTAAGGGTTTTGGATAGAGCTAGGGTTTTGGGAATTTTGGTTGATTCAACCTCAATTTGGGGTCGAATCTTGAAATAAATTGTATATTTGAACTCGTGGGGTTATGGGTGATTGGGTTTTGGTCCGAGCCTCGTGTTTGGACCATGTGGGACCGGTGTCGAATTTTGGTGTTTTTGGAAGAATGATGGGAATTTCATTTCTAGGCTATGAGATTATGTTTTTGAGCCCTTATTGATATTATTGAACTAATTATGACTAGATACCATTGTTTCAGAGTCGGATTGTAGAGGAAAGGCAGTATTTGAGGGTTGATTGCTATTCTTTGGACCAAGGTAAGTGTTTGTTCTAACTTTGGCTTGAGGGAATAGGATTAGGATGTTATTTGCTACTTGCTAAGTATGGAGTATGGTGTATAGGCATGGTGACGGTTGTCTATGCACCGGAGTCTAGCATGACCGTGAGTCTTAATTGCTTGTAATTCGAATGATGTGACACAATTTCCCTGTTTACTCGATAAATTTCATATAATGTGAACGGTTGAGGAAGAATTGTGATTGGTATATTTTGGAGCGTTGGCTCGAACAAGAATGTGATAGTGGAGAAAGAAGTGATTTAAAAGAGGATGTGTTATGATTATTCCCTTGCCGGGACGTGTAGACTATTATTATGTACTCTCTCTAGCCGGGATATTTGGGCTGTTAGCTGTAGTGCTATAGGGAATATGCATGCCTGAGTGACACTCTCCATAAGGCCCACTAGACGAACCAGAGCATCCTGCAGTACTGGGGTGGCGATGAACCCCTCTGGAACCTGAGCTGGCCCTGCTGGAACTGTCGGGACCGAAACATCATCCTTAAACTCAACCTGAGGCTCCACCACTGGTGCTGCTGCTCGAGCTCTAGGCTGAGTCCTGCCTCTGCCTCGGCCTCTAGCACGGCCTCAGCCTCTGCCCCTCGTAGGAGCTGCCGCTGGGGGCTCGGGCTACTGGTCAGCTGATGAAGCGGTACGTGTTCTCACCATCTGTGAAAGAACAGAGTGGAAGTTAAATTAGCATTGAGAAATCAAGTCGCACAATAGGAAAGAATTGATGTGAGGTTTTTCCTAAACTCTGTAGCCTCTGGGGGATAAGCACAGACGTCTCCATACCGATCCCTCAGACTCTACCTAGCTTGTTCATGAATTGTGAGAACTAAGCAACCTAGAGCTCTGATACCAACTTGTCACGATCCGGATTTCCCACCTTCGAAAATCGTGATGGCGCCTACTCGTGAAAGCTAGGCAAGCCGAAAGTTACACTTTTTACTACCATTATAAATAATCACACAGGAACAGACATTAGTTAAAACAAGATAATTAAGAAGTGCGGAAAATGATATAATAGTGCTACAACTCAAGCACATGACTACCCCATAGACCTGGTGTCAGAATCCATGAACGACTAATATTTACTACAAATACAAGTCTGAAAGAAATACAATTGTTCTCGAAGTAGAAGAGACAGCAGAAAACTAAAACGGGGAAAGGGGGACTTCAGGCTCTGTAAACGCCAGCAGATCTACCTTGGACTCCCTGGACTGAAGGCAGCTACCTCAAGCCACTCACAAGGTTCGGCACCAAAATCTGCACAAAAAGTGCAGAGTGCTGCATCAGAACAACCGACCCCATGTACTGGTAAGTGTCGAGCCTAAACTCGGTGAAGTAGTGACGAGGCTAGGACACGACAACCATATAAACATGTGCAATTAAGTCATATACGAACAGAACAATAATAACAGGAAATAACAGATAAAGGTGGGAAGGGGAGCATGCTGCAGGGAATATCAAATTCTAACAGTAATTCAATAGAGAAGCATAATGAACACCATATTTGTATCAACAGTAATAATGAAAAGGTAACACGTGCACGGCATCACCCTTCGTGCCTTTACTCTCGTCCTCACTATAAAACAATAGAAACGGCACGGCATCACCCTTCGTGCATTAACTCTCATAATCATGGTATGACATCACCCTTCGTGCATTAATTCTCACATTATCAGCACGGCATCACCCTTCGTGCATTAACACTCACTCACAATATCATGCACGGCATCACCCTTCATGATTTACACTCTTCCTCACCCAAACAAATGAAACAATACATCCCGGCAAAGGAATCAACAATAGAAACAATAACATCCCGGTAAGGAAATCAAGAATAGAAACAATAATATCCCGACAAGGGAATCAGCTATAACCAACCTCGTTTCAACATTTAATTCTATGAAATAAGTCTCAACTTGAGTCAATACTCATCAATGATCAAATACTCAACAATATCATAAAACTTGCTCAACATAGAGAAACATCATTCTAAACATGAACAGTACATGATAAGAGACATAACGGTCATAATATAAGATTCACTTGCATGCTCGACACCAACGTATAGATACTCGTCACCACACCTATACGTCGTACTCAACACTAACACGTAGCAAACAAGACCACAACACCTATTCCCTCAAGCTAAGGTTAGGCCAAACACTTACCTCAATTCCACGGATAAAATCAAGCCTCAATTATTGTTTTACCTCTCGGTTCCACTTCCAATCCGCGTGTATCTAGTCATAAATTTACTTAATAACATCAATAAATTCTAAATAAACCAATTCTAATGCATAGATGTAGGTTTCCCAATGTTTTTCCAAAAAGTCAAAAACTGACCCCGGGCCTGCTTGGTCAAAACTCGAACTTCGAACCAAATCCCGATTACCCATTCACCCATGAACTTAAATATGAAATTGGTTTTGAAATCGGACCTCAATTTGAGGTCCAAATCCCCAAAATTCAAAAATCCTAATTTCTACTCAAGAACACTCAATTTTCCATGAAAAACCCTAGATTTTGAGATGAAATCTTGGCAAAAGATAAAATAGATTGAAGAAAAAGAGTTAAAATTCATTTACCTATGATTTGGGAAAGAATTTTCTCTAGAAAAAATCGCCCTTAGGAGTTTAGGTTTTGAAATTTTGAAGAATGAAGTAAAAATCCCGTCCAAGACCCCTTTTACTCAGCTGCAGATGTCGCATTTGCGACCTGAGCTTCGCATTTGCGAAGCTCGCAAATGCGAGGAAAGTATCGCAAATGCGAACCCCTCACGTCTCTGCTGCAATCGCAAATGCGACCTTTTGGTTGCAAATGCGAAGTCCCTCCTAGCCCTGTTTCCTTCGCAATTGCGAAGAAAAGCTCGCAAATGCGAACAAAGCTGGCAAGGACTTCTTCGCAATTGCGATAAAGCCCCTCGCAATTGCCAAGCCTGACAGGCTCGCAATTGTGAAGCCCGACCTCACAATTGCGAGATCGGAGCCTGCAACAAAACTGAACCTGCAACAGCCATTTCTTTAAGTCCAAACTCACTCCGTGGCCTATCCAAAACTCACTCTAGCCCTCGGGGCTCCAAACCAAACATGCACGCAAGTCTAAAACATCATACGGATTTGCTCGTGTGATCAAATCATTTAAATAACATCAACAACTACGAATTTAACCTCAAATTCATTAAATTCATAAGATAGTTCAAAATTCCTATTTTCTCAACCTAGGGTCCGATTTATATCAAATCAACTCCGACTCTTACCAAATTTCACAGATTCGATTTAAATATTATTTTAAACCTGTATCAGGCTCCGAAACCAAAATACGGGCACGATACCATCAAGATCACACACCATTTCATTTCCAAAAGTCCTTATATTTTCCAGCAAATAATTTTCTTTAAAAATTCTTTTTTCGGGCTAGGGACCTCGGAATTCAATTCCGGGCATACGCCCAAGTCCCATATTTTACTACGGACCATATGGGACCGTCAAATCACGGGTCTGGGTCCGTTTACCAAAAATATTGACCGAAGTCAACTTTAATCAATTTTTAAAGGCCAATTCATTATTTTTCTTAAATGTCACATAAAAACTTTCCGGATATGCGCCCGGACTACGCACGCAAATGGAGGAGAAAACAAATGAGATTTTCAAGGCCTCGAAACCCGGATTCGGGTTCTAAAACAAAAATAACCCTTTGGGTCATCACATCTTTAATATCCAATTATCTCCTCTCACCATATCGTATGAGAAATCAACAAGCATTCTCTCCACATTTTCATGGGTAAAATTATTCTCTTTGAACTTAATTCCATATGCTCGTTTGAGCACTTAGAGGAGCCAACCAAATTACTTATAATTGGAAATAATTGCCCTATCATCTATTGAAGCAGAAATGAACAACAAATCCAACAAGAAGAAGATGTCGCAATTGAATTTGGATTCGCAATAGTGCATATTTCTTTAAATATGTGGCATATTTTAGTGCGCTATTGAATTTGAACTTTTGAATATTTTAGGTAGAATTGTATATTTTATCTATCAATACTTAAAAATATGCACTATTGAATTTTAATTTGAAATAATTGTCCTATCATCTATCAGTTACATGTAATACTGCAAAAAGATGTATTATTACTCGATGAGCATAGATTACTTATGGTGTAATCTCTCACTTGTTTTTAATGAAAGCCAAAGGACATCTTTTAACAGATGATTCATTGTATTTGAATTGTAGTCAATTTGGTTAGGCTACATTTTAGGCATTTATAGATTTTTTTAAGAAATAATTTGTTGTAGTCAATTCAGTAAGACTTAAATTTAAGAAATGACGAGGATCTCACCTAAAATTTTGGGATTCTTATTAAATTATTTTTGTAGTGCGAAGAGATTTTTTAAGCTAAATATTTATAAATTATATTAAATATTGTACAAAACGTGAGTCAAATAATAATGGTAGATGATTAAGCTTAATGCAATATCCCAGCCACTTGTTTTGAGTATTTACATTTCAAATGTAAATCATAAACTGAACGACACATATTCGACTTGCTTACAAATTAAGCTTTTTATAATTTAAAATAAGAGGAAGTAATCTAGACTTTCCACTACTCCACAATGTTAATATTTTTTTACTCCACATTTTTTATTTTTTTATTTAATAAATATTGATTCAATTAAAAGAGAATGAATTGTAAATAACTCCTCTCTGTTAAAAGGCTTTTTGGGTCAATATTTATTATATTTAAGAAAAGAAAATGTGGAGTGAAAGAATAATGCATTGAAAAAATGTATTTTATAGCAATTGCGATTTTTGTGCGAGCTGATGAAAGTCTTGTGAATTTTGTGTTAGAAATATAGTTATATGACTTAGTGAAAAAAAATCACAATTATTGTGACGATCCAAAGGGTCATCACATTTTTTAAATGAATTCTGTGCTTCCGAGGCCTTGAAAACCTCGTTTAGAGTCGCCTCGATTTGCGTGCGCAGTCCGGGCGCGTAGCCGGAAAGCTTAAATGTGAAATTCTATGAAAAATGCTAAATTTTGATGTTAAAATGAATAAATTTAACTTTGATCAACATTTTGGGTAATCGGACCCGGACCCGTGATTTGACGGTCCTGGAGGGTCCGTAGGAAAATATGGGACTTGGGCGTATGCCCGGAATCGAATTCCGAGGTCCCAAGCCCGAGAAATGAATTTTTTTGAAAAAATTATTTTCTGAAATTGTTTAAGGAAATTGCAAATAAAATTTGATTAGAAAGCGATGGTATCGGGCCCGTATTTTGGTTTCGGCGCCCGGTACAGGTCTTATATATGTTTTAAGTCCTTCCTGTGAAATTTGGTTGAAAACGGACGTCGTTTGACGTGATTTGGACTTAAATTGGAAAATTTAATGTTTTATGAAGTTTGAAAGAATTCATGGATTTTGAGGTTTAATTCGATGTTTATGATGTTATTTTGGCGATTTGATCGCACGAAGTCCGTAGGATGTTTTTGAGGTTGTGTGTATATTTGGTTTGGAGCCCCGAGGGCCCGGGTGAGATTTGGATAGGCCACGAGTGCATTTTTGGACTTTGAAAGATAGCTGTTGCATTTCTGATCTGTAGGCTTCGCAATTGCGAAGCCAATCTCGCAAATGCGAGCTCGCAAATGCGAGCCTTTCATCGCAATTGCGAAGTGGAGACCTGGGCAGGCCTGATCGCAAATGCGACCACTGGGTTCGCAACTGCGAAGGCCGGTCGCAAATGCAACTTCTGGGATCGCAAATGCGAGGTTGGGAATTTAGGAAGGGGTTCGCAAATGCGAACAAAGCTTCGCAATTCCCATGTCAGGTCGGGGTTCGCAATTGCGAACCCCTGTTCGCAATTCCCATATCTGCAACCTGCATTTTCTATACTTAGTCGATTTTTAAGTCATTTTTACACCATTTTCAAAACACAACTCCTTTGGGCGATTTTTCAAGAACAAACCTTCTTCCAAATCAATTGTAAGTTAGTTTTTACTCATTTCTTTCAATCATTTACATCTTTTAACATGATTTCAACCTAAAATCAAAGATTTTCATGGGGGAAATTGGGTGTTTTGGGTAGAACCTAGGTTTTTCAAAAATTGGGGATTTGGACCTCAATTTGAGATCCAATTTCAAAACAAATTACATATTTGAGTTCATGGGGGAATGGGTAATCGGATTTTGGTTCGAACCTCGGGTTTTGACCACGTGGGCCCGGGGGCGATTTTTGACTTTTTGGGTAAAACTTGGGAAAACTCATTTTCATGCATTGGAGTTGATTCATTTAGTATTTATTAATGTAATTAAGTAATTTATGATTAGATACGAGCGAATTGGTGGTAGAATCGCGGGGTAAAGCTATACTTGAGGCTTAAGTTATGTGCAAGGCATTGAGGTAAGTGTTTGGTCTAACCCTAGCTTGAGGGACTAGGAGTTGAGTCTTATTTGCTAATTGCTTCTTGTTGAGTACGACGTATAGGCATGGTGACGAGTATCTATACGTTGGTGTCTAGCATGACCGTGAGTCTTTAAATTGTGAATATCTTGATTTCGTTGTATTTCTCTTGCCTTGGTGATGATTCCTATTTGTTGTGAAAAGCTTGTGAAAGGAAATTGTGACCTATGAACAACGAGGAGCATTGGCTCAAGTTATATTTCAATTGTGAACGTATATGAAATGGTTGAACCCCTTTGGAGCATTGGCTCAAGTGGTAAAGTGAGATATGAAATAAAAGTGAAAGGAAGAGAAAGAGTATTTAAATTGTTCCCTTACCGGGATATTGTTGTTTATTGATTGTTTTCCCTTGCCGGGATGTTGAGATTATTGATGTTGTACACTTGCCGGGATTTAATTGTTCAATTGTGTTCCCTTGCCGGAATTTCTTTTATTATTTTGTTTATCCCCTTGCCCCTTGTTTGTGATTGTTGTTTGGGTGAAGAAGAGTGTTAAAGCACGAAGGGTGATGCCGTGCATTGTTTGTTTGTTGTGAGGAAAGAGTGTTAAAGCACGACGGGTGATGTCGTGCATTGTTTGTTTGTTGTGAGGAAAGAGTATAAAGCACGAAGGGTGATGCCGTGCATTATTTGCTTATGGTGAGGAAAGAGAGTAAAGCACGAAGGGTGATGCCGTGCCGCACGATGTACCATTCCGTGCCGATTCTATCGATTATACGTGAGGAAAGAGAGTAAAAGCACGGAGGGTGATGCCGTGCACACATTATTATATCATTGCTTGGCGAGGATAAGAGTAAAAGCACGAAGGGTGATGTCGTGCACTTGTTGCTTTCTGTTTCTTTATTAATGTCTGAGTTGTGTTGTTTCCTTCGTTACTGGACGACTTTTACTTGAAATTGTTATTTCCCCCATAGCATGCTCCCCCTCCCATATTAATTACTTGTCTCTGTATTTCGATTCCGTTGTATATGTATATATAACTGCACAGATTTATGTGGTAGTCCGGTCTAGCCTCGTCACTACTTCGCCGGGGTTAGGCTAGGCACTTACCAGCACATGGGGTCGGTAGTAGTTAGGGAGCCGACCTTCAGTCCACGAGACTCCGAGGTAGCCTTGCTGGCGTCCGCAGGCCCGGCGTCTCTTTCTTTCAGTTTTCATGTTCTGTTGATATTTGTATTCGAGACAGACTATGTCCTTTATTTCAAACTCTTATTTGTAGTAATCCTAGACAGTCCGTGTATTGTTGTGACACCAGGTGCGGGGTAGAGACTTGTATTGGCTTTCTAGACGCTGTTTCTATATTTAGTTCAAACTTTTGCTAAATTTTACTTTTCGTTGTCTTTTAACTGCTTATTCATTGATAATTTAGTTGTTTAATCATGTATAAAACGAAATAGGTTAATGTTTGCTAAGGTTCTTGGCTTGCCTAGCTTCCACGAGTAGGCGCCATCACGGCCCCCGAGGGTGGGAATCCGGGTCGTGACAAGTTGGTATCAGAGCTCTAGGTTACATAGGTCTCACAACTCACGGACAAGCTTAGTAGAGTCTAAGGGATCGGTACGGAGACGTCTGTATTTATCCCCCAGAGGCTACTAGTTAGGAAAAGTTTCACATTTGTTCTTTCTTGTCGTGCGGTTTGGTCTCTCAACGCTAATTGAATTTCTACTCTGTTCTTTCGCAGATGGCGAGAACACGCGCTTCCTCATCTTCTGATCAGCAGTCCGAGCCCTAGGCAGCTCCCACTAGGGGCAGAGGGCGAGGCCGAGGCCATGCTAGAGGCCAAGGTAGGGGCAGAGCTCAGCCCCGAGCAGCAGCACCAGTTGCGGAGCCTTAGGTTGACTTCGACGAGGGGGTTCCGGCCCCAGCCCCAGCAGTTCCGGTGGGCCCAGCTCAGGTCCCAGAGGGGTTTATTGCTACCCCAGTTCTTCAGGACGCTCTGGTCCGATTGGTGGGTCTCATGGAGAGTGTTACCCGAGCAGGTTTGCTTCCTGTAGCACCAGCCGTCTCTTAGGCTGGAGGAGGGGTCCAGACTCCTGCTACTCGTACTCCAGAGCAGGTAGCTCCCTCGATTCAGACTCCAGCAGTTCAGCCAGTTGGAGCATCTCAGCCGGGTGTGGTAGCCCAGGCCGGTGATGGAGCAGCTATGTCTGCCGATGCTTTATGGAGGTTGGATAGGTTCACCAAGCTCTTCACTACTACCTTCAACGGTGCATCTACCGAGGATCCTCAGGATTATTTGGACAGCTGCCACAAGGTTCTTCGGAACATGGGTATTGTTGAGACCAATGGGGTTCATTTTGCTACATTCCGGTTATCTGGATCCGCCAAGACTTGGTGGAGGGATTATTGTTTAGCTAGACTAGCAGGATCTCCAGCCTTGACCTGGGAGCAGTTCACACATCTATTTCTGGAGAAGTTTCTCCCTATTACACAGTGAGAGGCCTATCGGAGACAGTTCGAGCGTCTCCATCAGGGATCCATGACAGTCACCCAGTACGAGACCAGGTTTATTGAGTTGGCCCGCCATGCTATTGTTATACTTCCCACTGAGAGGGAGAGAGTGAGACGGTTTATTAATGGACTCCTTCAGCCTATTCGTCTCCAGATGGCTAGAGAGGCTGGGAGCGAGATATCCTTTCAGGAGGCGGCCAATGTGGCCCGGAGGATTGAGATGGTATTGTCACAGGGGGGTGGTCATAGGGCAGACAAGAGACCCCGTCAGTCAGGCCGATTCGGTGGTGCCTCGTCTGGAGGCAGAGATTCGTATGATAGGGGTCAGCCTTCTAGGCCTTTCCAGTCAACCCTCCAGGTTTCTCACGGTGCCTCAGGTGGCCGTGGTTCTCACGCGCACTATTCTGATCAACAGCCATTCAGTGCACCGCCAGCTCCTATCAGTGCACCGCCACTTCAGAGTTTCCGTGGTGGTCATTCAGGTTGACAGGGCCAGCAGACTCAGCAGGCGAGGACTTGTTACACTTATGGTGACACGGGTCATATTGCCAGATTTTGCCCTCGAGCACCGAGCAGTTCTCAGCACCAGGGTTCTCGTGCCATTGTTCAGGCACCAGGTGTTCCACAGCCCGCCCAGCCAGCTAGAGGTGGGGGTAAAGGTGCCAGAGGTGGAGGTAGAGGTCATAGAGGTGGAGCTCAGACCGCCAGAGGTGGAGGCCAGCCAACAGCAGGCCGTCCCAGGGAGGTAGATCAGAGTGGTGGGGCCCAGCCCCGATGTTATGCTCTTCAGGCCAGGCCCGAGGCAGAGGCTTCAGATGCGGACATTACAGGTACAGTTCTGGTTTGTGATAGAGATGCTTCAGTGTTGTTTGATCCGAGGTCTACGTATTCGTATGTGTCATCCTATTTTGCCCCGTATTTGATCATGCCTAGTGATGCATTGGGTATTCCTGTTTATGTGTCTACGCCGGTGGGTGATTCTATCGTGGTCGATCGATTCCATCGTTCTTGTGTTGTGGTGATTGGGGGTCTGGAGACTCGTGTAGATTTGTTGCTTTTAGACATGGTTGACTTCGATATTATATTGGGGATGGACTGGTTATCACCCTATCACGCTATCTTGGACTGTCATGCCAAGACTGTGACCTTAGCTTTACCGGGTATGCCTCGTTTAGAGTAGAGAGGGACTCCTGATCATTCTACCCGCAGTGTTATATCGTATGTGAAGGCTCGGCGTATGGTCGAGAAGGGGCGTTTGGCATATTTAGCCTATGTTCGGGATTCCAGTGCTGAGGTTCCCTCTATTGATTCTATGCCCGTTGTTTGTGAGTTTCCTGATGTTTTTCCCTCAGACCTGCCGGGTATGCCACCCGACAGGGATATTGATTTCTGCATTGATCTGGTTCCGGGAACTCAGCCATTTCTATCCCGCCATATCGTATGGCGCCGCCTGAGTTGAAAGAGTTAAAGGAACAGTTGCAGGATTTGCTTGATAAGGGTTTCATTAGACCCAGTGTCTCACCTTGGGGTGCGCCGGTGTTATTTGTCAAGAAGAAGGATGGGTCGATGAGAATGTTTATTGATTACCGGCAATTGAACAAGGTAACGATCAAGAATAAGTATCCACTACCGAGGATTGATGATTTGTTCGACCAGCTTCAGGGTGCCAGGGTATTTTCCAAGATTGACTTGAGATCTGGCTACCATCAGTTGAGGATTAGGGCATCCGATGTCCCTAAGACAGCCTTCCGCACCCGATACGGGCATTATGAGTTCTTGGTTATGTCATTCGGGTTGACAAATGCCCCAGCAGCTTTCATGGACTTGATGAACCGAGTGTTCAGGCCTTATTTGGATTCATTCGTGATAGTTTTCATTGATGATATATTGATATATTCCCGCAGCCAGGAGGAGCACGAGCAGCACCTTAGAGTGGTTCTTCAGACTCTGAGGGACAGTCAGTTATATGCCAAGTTCTCCAAGTGTGAGTTCTGGCTGAGTTCAGTTGCATTTTTGGGTCATGTTGTATCAGCAGAGGGTATTCAGGTGGACCCAAAGAAGATAGAGGCAGTCAAGAACTAGCCTAGACCAGCATCAGCTACAGAGATCCGGAGTTTCTTGGGATTGGCAGGCTACTATCGATGGTTCGTGGAGGGGTTTTCATCCATTGCAGCCCCGATGACCAGATTGACCCAGAAGGGTGCCCAGTTCAGATGGTCGGATGAGTGTGAGGCGAGCTTTCAGAAGCTCAAGACAGCTCTGACTACGGCACCGGTGTTGGTTTTGCCCATAGGTTCAGGGCCTTATACAGTCTATTGTGATGCTTCCCGTGTTGGGCTTGGAGCAGTGTTGATGCAGGATGGCAAGGTCATTGCCTATGCTTCGAGGCAGTTGAAGATTCATGAGAAGAACTATCCGGTTCATGATTTGGAGTTGGCAGCCATAGTTCACGCATTGAAGATTTGGAGGCATTATCTATATGGCGTGGCATGTGAGGTGTTCACGGATCACAAGAGTCTTCAGTACTTGTTCAAGCAAAAGGAGTTGAATTTGAGGCAGAGGAGGTGGTTGGAGTTGTTGAAGGATTATGATATCACCATTTTATATCATCCGGGGAAGGCCAATGTGGTGGCCGATGCATTGAGTAGGAAGTCAGCCAGTATGGGCAGTCTTGCTTATATTCCGGTCAGTGAGAGGCCGCTTGCTTTGGATGTTCAGGCCTTAGCCAATCAGTTCGTGAGGCTGGATGTTTCTGAGCCCAGTCGTGTGTTAGCTTGCACGGTAGCTCGTTCTTCATTATTGGAGCGTATCCGTGATCGGCAGTATGATGATCCCCATTTGTGTGTCCTTAGAGACACGGTGCAACGCGGAGGTGCAAGGCATGTTACCTTAGATGATGGTGGAGTTTTCAGATTGCAGGGTCGAGTATGTGTGCCTAATGTGGATGGGCTCCGAGAGTTGATTTTGGAGGAGGCCCATAGCTCCCGGTACTCTATTCATCCAGGAGCCGCGAAGATGTATCAGGATTTGCAGCAGCATTATTGGTGGCGTAGAATAAAGAAGGATATCGTAGCATATGTGGCTCGTTGCTTGAATTGTCAGCAGGTTAAGTACGAGCCTCAGAGGCCTGGTGGTTTATTTCAGAGGATTGAGCTTCCCGAGTGGAAGTGGGAACGGATTGCTATGGACTTTGTTACTGGACTTCTGCTGACTCGGAAGAAGTTCGACGCAGTTTGGGTCATTGTTGATAGGCTGACCAAGTCAGCACATTTCATTCCTGTGGCAGTCTCTTATTCTTCTGAGAGGTTGGCTGAGATCTATATTCGAGAGATTGTTCGCCTTCATGGTGTGCCCGTATCTATTATTTCAGATCGGGGAACGCAGTTTACCTCGCGCTTCTGGAGAGCAGTTCAGCGAGAGTTGGGCACGCGGGTTGAGTTGAGCACAACATTTCATCCCCAGACGGACGGTCAGTCCGAGCGGACTATTCAGATCTTAGAGGATATGCTCCGAGCTTGTGTTATTGACTTTAGAGGTTCGTGGGATCAGTTCTTGCCCTTAGCGGAGTTTGCCTACAACAACAGCTACCAGTTGAGCATCCAGATGGCTCCCTATGAGGCTTTATATGGTAGGCGGTGTCAGTCTCCGGTTGGATGGTTTGAGCTGGGAGAGGCTCGGTTGTTGGGTACGGATCTGGTTCAGGAGGCCTTGGACAAGGTCAGGATCATTCAGGATAGGCTTCGTTCAGCTCAGTCCACGCAAAAGAGCTATGCAGACCGCAAGGTTCGAGATGTGGCTTTCATGGTTGGTGAGCAGGTATTGCTCCGAGTGTCGCCTATGAAAGGCGTGATGAGATTTGGGAAGAAGGGCAAGCTTAGCCCTAGGTTCATTGGTCCGTTTGAGATTCTTGACCGAGTGGGAGAGGTGGCTTATAGACTTGCTTTGTCGCCGAGCTTATAAGTCGTGCATCCAGTGTTTCATGTGTCCATGCTTTGGAGGTATCACGGCGATCCAGCCCATGTGTTAGAATTCAGCACTGTCCGGTTGGACAAGGACTTGTCTTATGAGGAGGAGCCGGTAGCTATTCTAGACCGGCAGGTTCGTCAGTTGAGATCCAAGAGTTTCCCTTCTGTTCGTGTTCAGTGGAGAGGTCAGCCTCCTGAGGCATCGACCTGGGAGTCCGAGTCCGATATGCGGAGCCGTTATCCTCATCTTTTCCCCGACTCAGGTACTTCTTTCTTTTGTCCGTTCGAGGACGAACGGTTGTTTTAGAGGTGGAGAATGTGACGACCCAAAGGGTCATCACCTGTTTTAAATGAATTCTGTGCTTCCGAGGCCTTGAAAATCTCGCTTAGAGTCGCCTCGATTTGCGTGCGCACTCCGGGCGCGTAGCCGGAAAGCTTAAATGTGAAATTCTATAAAAAAATGCTAAATTTTGAAGTTAAAATGAATAAATTTGACTTTGGTCAACATTTTGGGTAAACAGACTCGGACCCGTGATTTGACGGTCCCGGAGGGTCCGTAGGAAAATATGGGACTTGGGCGTATGCCCGGAATCGAATTCCAAAGTCCCAAGCCCGAGAAATGAATTTTTTTGTAAAATTGTTTTCTGAAATTGTTTTAAGGAAATTAGAAATGAAATTTGATTAGAAAGCGATGGTATCGGGCCCGTATTTTGGTTCCGGCGCCCGGTACAGGTCTTATATATGTTTTAAGTCCTTCCTGTGAAATTTGGTTAAAAACGGACGTCGTTTGACGTGATTCGGACTTAAATTGGAAAATTTAATGTTTTATGAAGTTTGAAAGAATTCATGGATTTTGAGGTTTAATTCGATGTTTATGATGTTATTTTGGCGATTTGATCGCACGAATAAGTCCCTAGGATGTTTTTGAGGTTGTGTGTATATTTAGTTGTGGAGCCCGGAGGGCCCGGATGAGATTTGGATAGGCCACGAGTGCATTTTTGGACTTTGAAAGATAGCTGTTGCATTTCTGATCTGCAGGCTTCGCAATTGCGAAGCCAATCTCGCAAATGCGAGCCTTGCATCGCAATTGCGAAGTGGAGACCTGGGCAGGCCTTATCGCAAATGCGACCACTGGGTTCGCAAATGCGAAGGCCGGTCGCAAATGCGACTTCTGGGATCGCAAATGCGAGGTTGGGAATTTAGGAAGGGGTTCGCAAATGCGAACAAAGCTTCGCAATTCCCATGTCAGGTCGGGGTTCGCAATTGTGAACCCTGTTCGCAATTCCCATATCTGCAACCTGCATTTTCTATACTTAGTCGATTTTTAAGTCATTTTTACACCATTTTCAAAACACAACTCCTTTGGGCGATTTTTCAAGAATAAACCTTCTTCCAAATCAATTGTAAGTTAGTGTTTACTCATTTCTTTCAATCATTTACATCTTTTAACATGATTTCAACCTAAAATCAAAGATTTTCATGCGGAAAATTGGGTGTTTTGGGTAGAACCTAGGTTTTTTAAAAATTGGGGATTTGTACCTCAATTTGAGGTCCGATTTCAAAATAAATTACATATTTGAGTTCGTGGGGGAATGGGTAATCGGATTTTGGTTCGAACCTCGGGTTTTGACCACGTGGGCCCAGGGGCGATTTTTGACTTTTTGGGTAAAACTTGGGAAAACTCATTTTCATGCATTGGAGTTGATTCATTTAGTGTTTATTAATATAATTAAGTAATTTGTGATTAAATACGAGCGAATTGGTAGTGGAATCGCGGGGTAAAGCTATACTTGAGGCTTAAGTTGTGTGCAAGGCATTGAGGTAAGTGTTTGGTCTAACCCTAGCTTGAGGGACTAGGAGTTGAGTCTTATTTGCTAATTGTTTCTTGTTGAGTACGACGTATAGGCATGGTGACGAGTATCTATACGTTAGTGTCTAGCATGACCGTGAGTCTTTAAATTGTGCGGTATTTCTCTTGCCTTGGTGATGATTCCTATTTGTTGTGAAAAGCTTGTGAAAGAAAATTGTGACCTATGAACAACAAGGAGCATTGGCTCAAGTTATATTTCAATTCTGAACGTATATGAAATGGTTGAACCCCTTTGGAGCATTGGCTCAAGTGGTAAAGTGAGATATGAAATAAAAGTGAAAGGAAGAGAAAGAGTATTTAAATTGTTCCGTCGCCGGGATATTGTTGTTTATTGATTGTTTTCCCTTGCAGGGATGTTGAGATTATTGATGTTGTACACTTGCCGGGATTTAATTGTTCAATTGTGTTCCCTTGCCGAGATTTCTTTTATTATTTTGTTTATCCCCTTGCCCCTTGTTTGTGATTGTTGTTTGGGTGAGGAAGAGTGTTAAAGCACGAAGGGTGATGTCGTGCATTGTTTGTTTGTTGTGAGAAAAGAGTGTTAAAGCACGAAGGGTGATGCCGTACATTGTTTGTTTGTTGTGAGGAAAGAGTGTAAAGCACGAAGGGTGATGCCGTGCATTGTTTGCTTATGGTGAGGAAAGAGAGTAAAGCACGAAGGGTGATGCCGTGCCGCACGATGTATCATTCCGTGCTGATTCTATCGATTATATGTGAGGAAAGAGAGTAAAAGCACGAAGGGTGATGCCGTGCACACTTTATTATATCATTGCTTGGTGAGGATGAGAGTAAAAGCACGAAGGGTGATGCCGTGCACTTGTTGCTTTCTGTTTCTTTATTAATGTCTGAGTTGTGTTGTTTCCTTCGTTACTGGACGACTTTTACTTGAAATTGTTATTTCCCCCATAGCATGCTCCCCCTCCCATATTAATTACTTGTCTCTGTATTTCGATTCCGTTGTATATGTATATATAACTGCACAGATTTATGTGGCAGTCCAGTCTAGCCTCGTCACTACTTCGCTGGGGTTAGGCTAGGCACTTACTAGCACATGGGGTCGGTTGTGCTGATGCTACACTCTGTGCTCTTTTGCACAGATCCAGGTGTTGGAGCAGCTTACGGTGCGCAGCAGTAGTTAGGGAGCCGACCTTCAGTCCACAAGACTCCGAGGTAGCCTTGCTGGCGTCCGCAGGCCCGACGTCTCTTCTTTCAGTTTTCATGTTTTGTTGATATTTGTATTCGAGACAAATTATGTCCTTTATTTCAAACTTTTATTTGTAGTAATCCTAGACAGTCTGTGTATTGTTGTGATACCAGGTGCTGGGTAGAGACTTGTATTGGCTTTCTAGACGCTGTTTCTATATTTAGTTCAGACTTCCGCTAAATTTTACTTTTTGTTGTCTTTTAACTGCTTATTCATTGATAATTTAATTGTTTAATCATGTATAAAACGAAATAGGTTAATGTTTGCTAAGGTTCTCGGCTTGCCTAGCTTCCACGAGTAGGCGCCATCACAACCCCGAGGGTGGGGAATCCTGGTCGTGACAATTATATATCCATTTGTGAATTTTACTTACAAAGAAATGAAGAAAGAAAAACTACATCTAATACGTAAGTAAAATAAATGGAATGTGAAAAACAGTAAAGAAAAACAAAAGAAGCATATATAGAAATTTGGTTCATTTCCACCAAAAAGGAGTCGTGATGACATAATTAATCAGTGATGCAAAATAGTGAATTACAAGATAATTAATGCTTTAAGGCCAAACTAAATCAACACAAATCCTGGGAAGTTCTTCAAATTCCTCAGCCACAACATTGAAATCACTGTTGAAACTATTTGAAGAGTTGCTGAATACCCTTTTGTTGGAAAATGGTTGAGCTCCTTTGGCAGCCACAGCAGCACAAGAATTAGCAACCGAAGAAGAAGAAGCTGAGGATGAGGTTAAATAATCTGTATTTTCATGTCTAAGAAGCTCAGATAATAGGAGAACCAGAGAAGCCATTTGAGACTATTTCTAAGTTTTCAGTGAAACGTTTCAAGTTTTGCCTTTGTTTTAAGACAATGAAGTCTGGGCACGGAATTCCCCATTTTATAAGCGGAACCAAAAGTTGTTTAATATTAAAAACACATTGGCGGCCCACAGAATTTCTTTTCTTAATCTTAAAAAATGAAGCAACCATTTTGACTTAATTTTTGTGTAACATGGGGCAAACAAAAACAGTTGGCTCAGGAGAAAAGTGATGAACCTACAACTTTGGTTTTGCGTGGGGGAGGGTGATACGAAAGATTTTAGTTACACTGGATATTTAAACTAATTTAGAAGACATAACATGTGTCTTTTTATACATACATCATCACTTAATCACAATTAATTAGTATATTCGTGCTTTTATTATTATTTATTTATGGGCGAAATGGCATCCTGGCCACTTAAACTTGTATCGATTTGTAAAGCCGATACATGAACTTATATTTTCCCCATTTGAACACTTCAATTTGACGGAATGAATACTAATAAACACTTTCTGTTGAACGTGTTCGCCAATCGCTCTGACATGAATGCCATGTCACATGTTTGGTTTTTATTGTGACATGTGGATTTGTGGGTTCTATATTATTAGGAAAAAAAATTAGTCTTTAAAATTTTTAATTTCTTTTTATTTCTCTTTTTTCTCCGGCAGAATAGCCTAGAAGACACTTATACTTGTCCCACTTGGTCATGCCGGTCCCTGTACTCTATTGCTTGTCAATTGAACACTTATACTTGTTCAAATTCTATATATTAAACCCTTATGACCGTTGACTAAGACTATATGGCTGACTTGGCTTCAGTGCGTGACTCACACGCCTTTTAGGGGCGTGAGACCTATTAGAAAGCCCTAACAATAATATTTCCCCTTATTTATTGGTCTTCTTCTCGATTCTCCATTGTTGAACCTACCTGGAGCTCTCTTTCGGCATTAACAAAATCACCTTTTCTTTCCCTTAATTTTTTCCAACTCTTTCGTCCTTGTTTGGAATCTCCCCCGATAAAATTACACCTTTAAGGCACTCCATAAGAAACAAACAAAAACCCTTAATTTTTTATCTGAAAAAGCATTCAAGATTCCTCTATCTTCCCCAAAAATACCATAATATTATGATATAACTTGGTGACCACAATCCAGAATGGAACCCAATCAGTCTGCCAGTCATTAGCTCCTGATAGAGTAGTGATTGCAAAGGTACTAATGGGCCTTGGCTGCTACCAATCATGTATCTCACTCTCTTCATCTTATTATAAACAATTACATTCAAAATCTTACGAAGCTTAGTAAAAACGCATGAAGATGAAGGAGAGATGGAGAGTAGAAGGAGAAACAAAGATGAAGCGTAGAAGGAGAAATAGACGATGAAAGAGAAACAATCTGTGTAAAATGAGGGAAATAGGGTTTGGGGATTTTTTATTTAATTTTTAACATATTATTTCTTATGCGGCACTAAATAATGACGTGGAGTCCAACGTGGAGATGATTGTGTTGCACGCACCATTGACCTCTTCAGAAAAGGGTTTAATAAATAGAATTTGAACAAGTATAAGTGTTTAATTGACAAACTATAGAGTACTGGGACCGGCATGACCAAGTGGGACAAGTACAAGTGTCTACTAGGCTATTCTGCCTTTTTCTCCACCATACAGCCAATAGTCCACCAACAACTCCAAACCTCAGCCATTTTCAACCACCATCATCTTCTTCCTCCTATATGAAAGCTTCGTCAAAACAACAATATAGCCTACTGCTCTTTTCTGCTTTGACAACCTGTGTATATAGCTTGTGTTATATACACACTATTCACAAGGTAGCAATGGATGACAACTTCAGAGTACGGGTGAACAAGGTCGTCGGCTCTCTGACTTCGACGGCGACGGCGACGGCGCCCTCCTCCAATTTGAGTTCTCTCTGGTGTTTAACCGACGACGAGATTCACAAAAGGGAATGGGACAGGGATAGTCCTTCGCGAGAACTACTCGACTTTGATTCCAAACCCTGCCCTCCTATATTGACGGCTTATTCGCTAAGCCCCGCTTGCAAACCCTAGATTTCCCCGAAAACAGCTCCAGTCCGATATGGAAGAGCTCAGTGACGGCCAAGAAGAACTAGATGATGATGATGATGATGATGAATCGGATATCCGGTCTCGCATTTCTTTTTCCAGTAAATCAACACATAACAATTTGGACAACTTTTAGATTTGTGCTTACCATCTTTGTGCAGGAACCATTTAGTGAATGGGGAAGAGAAAGGGAAAAAGAAACGGGGAAGGAGAGGGAAAGTAGAATAGAAAATAAAAAAATAATTATAGGATGGGGGAGTTGCTTGGAAAGATGAGAGAGGTGGGAGGGGAGGGGAAAAGAGAAGGAGAGAGAGAAAGGTCTTTTTTTTTCCTTTCTTATTTATATTTTATTCTATTTCTAATTTTTTTTTAATAAAAATAAAACTATTCACGCGCCTTGGCAGCGTGATTTGCACACAATTTAGCCATGTCAGCTGTGCCACTTCCACATAGGCTTGGTCAATTGTCAAATATATTTATTAGTATTCATTCCGTCAAGTTGAAGTGTTCAAATGGAAAAAATATAAGTTCATGTCTATTTATGATAAATTATTTGTATCGATTTGTATCGGCTTTACAAACCGATACAAGTTTAAGTGGCCAGGAAGCCATTTCGCATTTATTTATGATAAATTAATGTAATTTCGTATAAACATCGATAAATTCTTTTCGAGGTGTAAGCACACCAGTAGTTGGCTCCTGTTGTTTTTGGAGTGTTTCCTTGTTCTTGTCAACAGTTTGGGCTATCAAAAAGGAAGGCTCGTACAGTTGTATTCATTTATGGAGGCTCAGCCACCGCTAGCTGTTTCGGAAATGTGAAACCACGAGCTCCTGCCACTTGTTCCATTTTCAGATTTTTTTTTGCGGTCGCTTGTAATTTTTGGGACTTCTTTGATTCTATAGTAGCATCCATTTCTCTCAGTCAATTCGGGGTGTTTTGAAATTAGACATCGTTTTTGACTCAATTAAGCTTGATTGGGGTTCAAAAAAGTAAGCCTAATACGGGTTTGTTTGTGGAAATATTTCAAAATCTTTGGTTAGTTTTCTAGAAATGTTTTAGAAAATATTTTTTTTTTTTTTTTTTTGGTTTTAAGAAATTTTATTTGACGACTCATTAAATTTGAGGCATTAAACACCAATCCAGTGATCATTAGAAATTCACGAATAAGAACATGCTCTTTATTAAGGAATGGTTTCTCAAAATATAACTTGGCCAAAACACCTTGTTGAATTTCACCGCAAAGCCACATAAGTTAGCTGCATCACCTATGTTATGTTGCCTTCCACGATTTTGGTTGTCGCAACTATGCAGTTTGTCTTAGTACTGATTGTCTAAACGGCATTTAATTTTATATATGTTGATTTACGTGATTATTAAGACCAGAACCGAAGTATGAAAACTGGTCCAAGTTCATTCATGAAACATTTGCTGCACACAACTCTTCGTATCTATTATTAAAAAGAAAGAAGTCAGTCATGAGAATTCGCCATGTGTCGTGCGAAGAAAATACCATGTGACAATTTTAGGACATAATTAGTTATCTATTATTAAAAAGAAAGAAGTTAGCCATGAGAATTCGCCATGGGTCGTGTGAAGAAAATGCCATGTGACAATTTTAGGACATAATTAGTTAATTTAGTTCAAATTAGTTTATTTTCTAAATTTGAATTTCAAAATAATAAAATATTTACTTATTTTCTTTTTCACTTTTTCAAAAACTTAATTTACCAGCAAGGAATAATATATGAGGAAGTTGCCAAGCATTCCTTGGGAATAAGAAGTTACGATTGTGGAGGTTTAAAAATTAATGTATCAATTTTTTTTATATTCTTTAAAAATTAATAATTTGCTAACAAGGAATAAAACTTCGGAAGTTACCAACAAGGAATCCATTCATGCGTGCCTTTCCATCTAAAATTCTAAACCATAAGGAGTCTGCGCTTGTTTACTTCAAACAACCCACGATGTCGCCCCATGATCTCAACTCCTAACTCACTAATCCTTTTTCATCGGAGTTCCAGTAACATGATTTTTCATATCAGTTTCACACTTTCACAGTATATATCTCCGATTCTTTCTCCTTTCTTCGCATACCACTCAACAATTCCGGTTTATAGGAGGTAAGTTCTATGATTTGTAATTCTAGACCACTCATAAAATTTTTAGAAAGAGCAATGAATTTTTTAGTTTTTTCTTCCTTTCACTCCTTGCTTCTCTAGATTATGAACAAATATTTAACTAGAATATAGAAAAGCAATAAATTTTCCAGTTCTTTCTTCCTTTCACTCCTTGCTTTTCTTTTCTTTCGTCATTATATAATTTCTTCAATAGAAAAAGTAACAAGCTACTAATAATTGCATTACAAAGTTAAAGGTTTGATTTTGTAATGCAATTCTTAGTGATCTGAAAATTTTTCAATCTGCCATCAAATGGGGCACTGATTATTTCTTGAAATCCAGTTCCAAGCTTAATCGCTTCTACATCCATGTTAGCCCAATAGTTTTCAAGAATATTGAGAATCAATTTAATTCTAACTTTCTCCATAAACATATGTCTGGTAAATGTTAAAAATTAATTGTGCATTTTTTTAAGGTTGGAGATTCAGTGAAAGATCATAAACGTTGGACAAGGCCAGAGAACATGAAAAAAATACACAAATTGTACTACTGATGATCAAAATATTTGTGAAACAGAGATTTTTGTTGAGACTTTTGTACCAATGACCGCTACTTCTGTTGTATTTTGCGGAATCAATTGTACCTATGCCCGTCCACTTCTCAACAAAGCCAAACTAGTACTAACTCTATCCTTATTGTTTGCTATTTATTTTATTTGGGTTCTAAATATATGCTCATACTATTTACTTGGTTTGTGGCTCAGTCTTTTCAGTTTGCCAAAGGCCATAAAGGAACCTATTATGGGTATGAATAAAATTTATGCACTTCACTATTGTTGTAATTTTTAAGGTCTAGCTGTCGGAGAAAATGAGTTTTTATTTCACATACATACAACATTATAAGACCAATTTTCACCTGTGACTATCAAATTCTCCAAAGGTAACTGTATCAACAAGCTCATAGTGACTTAACTTTAATATTTATCAATTTTTTTAGGATATGAGGCAGTAGTCAAATAAAATTAGCGAGGTAACGGTAATACCTATTATTGTGCCACAACTAGACGCCATTGTGAGGTTGATCTATTCCTGTATTTTTGGATTGAGACCTTTTATGGGAATGTTAAGAATGCTTTTTTCTTGATTATCTATATTGATTTCTTTTGAATTTGAGACAAAAATAATGCTCTTGGTAATCTTTCAGTTCCAATTAGTTTAGTCTTTATATATTGCATCTTTTAGGAATACACTGCATGTAGATAGCTAATTGTTGAACCACCTAAGTTTCAAATCTTTTTTTCTAAATCAGAAAACTAATTTTTGCTCACTTTTATTCTCTTTCACTAGGTAAGTAAATGTCTAATTCATAAAAGGAGAGTTTCTGCGTTGATTGACAAAGAGATGAAATGTACAAGGTCTAATGAACATAACTTGACTCTCTTCCTCCCTTTTATGTTATGTCGTTTACTACTTGGTTTATAACCCAAGGCCTATGATGACATTGCTATAAAGTGTAACGAAAGGGAGACAAATATCAATTTTGAGCTAAGCTTATATAAAAAGGAATTAAATTTCAAGGGTGATAATGGAGGTAGTAAATTAAGGCTTTCACACACACTTGGACTCCTTTATGATTGTTGTTCCTTTTTCAATTATGTACTTAATGTATTTAAAAGCATAGTTTTTTCCTTCCCATATGAAGGCCATGGTTAAGCTAGTGAACTATAGAATAGCCCCAATATTTAGTTGATGACTGGTATGGCATCACATGCCAAATCGAAAATTATGAACTCCGGCATCCCTAAGGTTTGACTGAATAGAGTGGAGCCATGGTAATTCAGTAACATACTTTTCGTTTAGATTTTTTGTACTCATCGACTTATGAGATATCTAACAATGGAACATTGGTAATTTATAGTTTAATCAATAAGCAAGATTTATTAGTTACATATTTTTTATGCAGAAATTCTTTCTATCACAATGGGAAGTAAACTGCCTCATGGCCCTCAAATGCTGACTAATCAACCTCTACTTTGAAATGGAGTGAATACCATCATCACTCCAATATTAAAGGTATATTCTTTGCCAAATTTTGTTGCACTTTTTTATATTTTTTTCGAGTCGTAAATACAACATTCACTAATGAGTAAAATAAAATTTAACTTTCATGGTCTGTCAAATATTTGAATAGGTTTGAGCTTTTACAAAGCAATTTAAAATTTATTTGTACCGTTGATTGGAAATTATCAATTTTTTTTGTATTAACTCAAATTATTCTCACAAAAATATTATAACACTTTTAATCAGCTCTGAAGGTATTAAATTTTAACTTTTAAGTACTTAAGTGGTTTTCAGACACCTCCTTTGCTAAAGTATAAAAACCATTGTAATGTCGAATGTTCATCACTTTTTCTTATTATAAGTTCATGATGAGATGTTTAATTGGAAATGGAAGCCATAGATTCTTAGTGGTGATCATTTTCAATAAGTTATTGACATATAATTTAACAAAGTTACACGATGATGTGCCCACTGAAAAGGTACCTTAATAGGATTGATATATATATATATATATATATATATATATATATATATATANATATAGGATTGATATATATATAGGAACTACCTTCACATGCACTTTTGGCAGAAAACTCTCTACGCCGAATTACAGAATATCCTATTAAATAATCTAAATAACTTACTTAAAAATAAATAAAAAAGAGAAAGAAACAAAAAAGTGTCTTTTCTTAATAGTTGCATCCTTTTGATTTGTGAACTGAGTCTAATACACCTAACATTTAAGACAAATTTGCACGTAATGAAAGCCAATCTAAATCCAAGTGAGGCACCGTACTAATGAGAAAACACTAACGGCTACAACTAACCTCAACCAGCACTTCATACTCCTTCATTAAATAGTCACACATATTCCATTCGCAGACATATTTCTTTCAGATTAATATCAATGAGAATGAAGTCCTATTTACTGTTGTTGTACTTATTTTTGTGGTGTCTTCCAAATGACATCATGCTTTTAATATAATATAGATTTTTAAACTTATAGTAAGAAGGATAATTAGATTTAGGGGTAAAAAGGTAATTTAACTTTTTAATTTAGGGGTTCATGCTTTTAATATAATATAGATATATAGGAACTACAACAAATTAATATCGACAATAGATTATTTTGGTTCCTTATGTGGCCAATGGCATATTTTCAGGTACAAGCAATCATGCATTTTGATGCAAGTCGACTATTTGCTACTTTATAAACTCGATTGGGTGCTATCATAACACCACAACATCTCGAATGCGTTTGCAAGCTGTAAGTATTAAACTAAGTGCACATTCTACTATGTTGCTTATGACAATCATGCAAACATGTATTTCTGTTTCTTGGTGGGTAACTCTGGAGACTGAAAAATACGAATGTATTAGTCCATATTTTTGGGAATTCTGATGGCATATGACTAAAGTTTATTTGAAAAACATTCGCAACATGTAAAGTACTTGACTGAAATGATGATAAATTTGATTCTTCCCACCCTCCCTCTCCTCTTAACAAAGTCCACATGCGAGTCTAGATTATGACTTCCTATGAAAAGTAACTTTTCTGTGAATCTCCATGAGGTAAGTTCTCGTGTTACATAATATATTAATTTGAATATTTTACTGGAAAAATGAGTGAGGCACTTATGTCTGGAGGAAAGCAATACCTTCTATGAATACAACTCTAGCAAGTTCATTGGTTACCTTTTCTTATTTCTGACTCTGTCCCCCAATACTCTTCACCCAATAAACCCCAAAAGGGAGGGGGGGGGGGGGGGACTCTGTCATTGTACCTTGCTGAAAATCATTAGGCCCCTTTATTTACTTTACTTAAGCAATTTAATGGGTCTTACTGTTTGATGAAAATAATGGGTTTTAGTATTTATCTTTACCATTCTTTGTTGGATAATTTGTTTCTTAAATATCAAGCTAAGGTCACTTCGTATAGATATTCACTTTTTAAGCTAAATCATTACAAGAGCCTTCTCTCCCATTAACAATGAATTGTGATATGAATATTGTTCTTTCATCATTTGTCGATGTCATAACAGAATAAACGATTGGGAAGACAATTGTAATTCTTTGATTATTTAGTGAAGATTCATCTTCTAATGTTGTTGGAAAAAGTGGTTCTTATCCATTTTAAACCTTATAATTGAGGAATTTGAAAACTCTAATGATGATAATTCAAGTCAGTTGGTCAATTTAATGTAGAAGCATACTTTAAGTCCTAAATGGATTTGTAGGATTACTTATTGGGTATATCTTTAATTTTTTTATCGGGTATATTGGACTGATTTTTGTAAAAGGAAGTAGAAAGCCGCTGAACAAATAATGTGTGCTATTTCAAGTGTTTCTCGCTTAAAAAATTGAACGTTTTGAGGTTAATTTTTCTTTTCTTTTGCTGCCAGGTTTTTCATTCAAAATAATAATGCATTATTCTTCAAGTGTTGCTATTAACAGAAAATAAAATTCGTACCAACTGTGATGTGTGAATATATTGACAGGAAGTTGAATTTTTGTGGCTTTCAAGCATGTGGAATCAATTGCCAGTAGCCACTTTGAGTTTTTTAATTTATTTTCTTGTGCAGTCGATAAATCCAATCAATAATTTTGTATATAGAGAAAGCATACAAACAATTATAGCTCCAATGTGAAGCTTAATTTTGTTTGATATTGTGTTGCGAAGGAAACCAAGTGGTTCGAAATATGTGCTTGAGATAGTAATTGGGTCTTTGATTACTTTGATGCGAGATGGATTGACAAACTGAAGCAAGCAATAAAAGCTGAGTTCAAGCATCTTGTGTTCAAGGACAATTAAGTACTGGTATAAGATACCATTATTCCTTCTGGCATATTTTTAATCAATTTTATATAAGAGGTATATTTTTGTTCAAACTTCAAATAATTATTTTTTCTCTCGACACAGCAGACATTATCTTTTTCCCTTTCGTTTTTTGTTGCCCCAGAACATGAGAAGTTAAGAAAAAAATCAGTACAACTGGTGAAACAATAACTCCTTCCCCTAAGGAGATAGATTCAATTGCAAAATAAAGTGTTCAAAAACATAGCAAGAGTGCAGCAAACTATGTTGGGGAAGAAACTGCTAATGTTAATAATGTTACTGAAAAAACAGGGAAAGATGCAATGGAATATGCAGGGAAAATAGCAGAAACATTGAAGCAAAAGGCAATAGTTGCTTGCTTGGGAGCTGCACAAATATGACACCATATACGAGATACATCATTTTATGCAGAAGTTAATGGGAATATTGGATCTTTCCAGCAGGAGCAAAAGCGGTGATTGATTATGCTTCGGACGATGGGAACGGGTATTGAATAAGTTGACGAAGAAGTTTTTACTGTCCTTATTTTGTGAAGAAAATAAACATCCATCATTCCAAAGGGAAATGTAACTGCTTTTTTCTTGATTATCTATATTGATTTTATTTGAATTTAAGACACGTTTTATCCTTGATCTTTGCATGAGTGCATAAATATTGGTGGTGCCTGGCATAGATACAATCCTATGAAATTCATATATTTATTTTTGATTTAATTCTTTCCAGTATGATCACTAAATCTAATCTGCAATATAGACATGTTTCTACTATATTATTTTTTTCAGTTAAAACAATCCGCACGGTACGTATACTAGTAGTTATTATATAAAAAGGTAGGGTACAAAATTAGTTAATAATAACAAAGGGCAAGGTGAGAGAAAAAGACAAGGTAATGACGCAAGCACACCAAATTGGTCGTTACATAAAATGACACTTTTCATTCATCCAAACAAGTAAATATCTACTGTTAGAAATTTTCAAAAATTATTAGAATATACATTAATCTATATAATACTATAATGAGTTTTCATCAGAAATCAACATAGCACTTTAAGCTTCTTAACCACAAATAAAACTAGCCAAATACATATGGTGACAACATAATTTTTTCATAGTTAGACCACAAATAGAAACACTATGTGAAACCAGAAAACTGCAAAGAAAGAAATCTGTAAATTAACACACTGCAAACCAAAACATAACTGAACAACCAAAGTCTCATCTCATAGCTAGATCACTCATGAAATGTGAAAACGCTTAGCATTGTAAATGACATAGTTATCACGAAACAGAGTAGCCAAAACAGCCACTTTGAGGCAAACCCCAGCCTTATATTACTGCGTCGACATTTGTTTCTATCCATTCACTTCAACATCCAAAACATACCCAAAGATCATGATCTGATTAACGACTGTACCATCGATTCTTATCATAGTCATAGACAACTTTTGCTTTCGGTGATGCACGCTGAAATTTTGTTAGCTCAGCGAGTATTTCAACTACTATATCAAGAGGTTCATTTCCTGGCCTAGGTTCAATTAGAAATCTCTCTAGCGCCGGAGACTTGGCTAATAGAAGCTCGATAAGCTTCATTTGAGGCCTTGTCCCTGTAATGTTCACTAATTTAACTTCCCTGAGGTGATTAAATGTCACATCTAAGAAACGTTTCACTTCATCTAGGACATAAAATTCTTCATCATCGTCATCATCATCAGAATTATCCACCTAAAACGATGAACAAAATAACCATATCTCAGAACTATTGAGGATCTAACGTATAAAAAAGCCACTAAATAATAAATAAAAAAAAGAAACGAGTGAAACGCTTACCTGAATTTGCATATACTGTAAATATGGGGAGCTTATCAAGCAAAGAGTGCACAAGACCTCATCTGATTCATTGAGATTAAGATGAGATGGGTAAAGACGTTTGACACAATTAAGATCAAAGGGAAGCCTCGTTGGTATTTCACCTGCTTCAGCCAAGAGCTAGGAACGAAATGCCAAAAATCAGGATGACTCAAAGCCCAAAATAAACATGTTTTATGAATAAATATTATGATGCAGTAACAAAGCAACATTTTCCTAGTTTTCCCTTAAACAAACAGAGTCTCAGAGTCTGGACTTGGAATTCTGAATATGTTTCATTTTTGGACGGGTGCTTTAATGCTAAGATACCGGTCTCGAACTCTCTGTTCAACTTGTCACCATATGACAAAACACAAAAATCTACTAGAGCAATTCCTTTAAAAGGTCAATAATCTCTTTTTCATGATCGAGATATCACCATGACACAATTCAAATCAGTGATAAGTCCGCCCCTTTACCCTTGTCAAAAGATTAGGCTTTTGTTTGGGGCAAGGAAACAATCTGTTTCTAACTCGTACATCATGCGTCGCGCTCTTATCAGACAAAACCCTGGGGCTAAAAAGTCAATGATGTCCTACACC
Source organism: Nicotiana attenuata (assembly GCF_001879085.1). Taxonomy (NCBI): domain Eukaryota; kingdom Viridiplantae; phylum Streptophyta; class Magnoliopsida; order Solanales; family Solanaceae; genus Nicotiana; species Nicotiana attenuata. Next base: position 46,211 of record NW_017673397.1, read on the forward strand.
ACAGCACCAGATATAATGAAAAGTCGTTTCATAAAAGCATCCAACTAAAAGAGAAACCTATCACAAAATTAGCCTTGACAAAGGTCCATAATCATCAAAACCAGTACAGTAGGTGGGAGAAAGGAAGCCGAACAAGTTCGTTAAGATGGTAAAAAGCTCTTGACAAGATGCCTTGTTTCTAATCTGTTTGGAAAGACACAAGAGCACAGTCACCTCATAAAGCTGTTGATAAATAAGAGAAAGCTCAAGATCTCAAAGAGGTTTCAACCAGTATGACTTTATTCCGGACAACCTGGATGGCAAGAAAAACAATCAGCATATTCATACTGGAACATAGTAACAAGTCATCAGGGCAACAAAATTGACAGTATTTCTATGAAATTTCTTTATGTTGAATATAATAGAGTAGCACATTACTTTATACTTAAGAAATGTCACTCAATAGATTACTCTATCAGTGTTATCAAAGGCGAAAAGTGCAAACGAACTCTAAAATTGGTTGGGGCTTTAAACGTGAAGCACAAATAAAACGCGGGCTTTAATGGAAAAAAGGCTCAACTGGACTATATATATATATCAATTGTTTAGTGTCGCCTTTTCAGGATCACACTCATTACACTCTTTGGCAAGGAAAAGTATGCCTTAGAGCCTTGATGCGACACTGAAGCGCCTCCAAAGTGAGGCGTAGCACTCAACATGTTTTGAGCCTCGCTTTAGGGCTTAAGCGTGTCTTTGACAACACTACACTCTATAGAAATTCAAAATTACATTGTAGCAAAAAGAATTTACCCTCGAAAGAATGGTTGAGTCAAAGTGAGAATTCATACAGTTAAAACACCAACAATAATAAGATACATACACCCGTAAATTGCAACAACTCATAACTCATTATTCAAACCGGACACGAAAACCAGAAACCCGGGAACTGCGTGCAGTTTGATAACTATACAAAACCAAAACCACCCCAAGTTTTCCCCAAAGCCACAGGCAAACAACAGTACAGACCTTGTAGCCTCTTGGCTCAAGCAATAACAACTTTCAGAAACAAATTCCACCAAACCTGAGGGTAAGGAGGGGAAAGGGGGTAAGTATAGATGAAGTGATCCACAAGACTTCTACACGAAGAGGTTACCAAAAGCAGATCCAAGAAATCCATAACTAGCCTCAAGAAGGGCATTGATTATCAGCTTTAAATTTAGCTACTCTTTTAGCATATGTTGGAGTACATTCTTTTCTGTCTATACTCTCCTAGTTGGGCCCAAATATAAAGCATATGCATGAAGGCAAACAACCACAGTACAGCTTTATAGGTACTGCAAAAATCCATGCATAATAAAACTCGTGGGCTGCATTTTATATTTATCCCATGAATCATTTGTCGAAACTCGCCGCAGACTAAAAGAAGCGTATAAGCACCCTCTGTCATGTACAACCTCCTAACCTTGGTCATGCTAACTGACAAGCGCATCTACAACTATTTATACAACTATTTGTCTTCTGACCCACAACACCCAGGCACATCAAGTTTCCACTGCATCCAGCCAACAGGCAGTACATTGGTTCAAACAGATGCAGCACACAGCCCCGGAACGCAAGACCACAACCAAGCTGCTATCCCTACAAGGGCCACTGCAACCGACTTACGAGAAATTCCACTCAGCCACAATGCTCTACAAATAGCTAAGAGTCCCTCAATGTCGGTATTAAGTCCATCTTATTGCAAATAGGTTTGTCTTGTAAAATCTTTATAAGGCAATTTCTTGTCAAGTCCTGTAACTAAGGATTTACTTTTTATCTTATATAGGGAGTGAAGTAGTTGAAAGCAAGCAAGACTCCTTGACATAAGGTGTCCTTTTCCCGATAAGGACCCACCCCTACAGTGTCCTTGACACCAAGGTGTTTCAATTCACTTTCATTTTTCTCATCGTTCCAGATTTTATTGTGTCTTCTATTACCCTAAATTTATGATTCAGTTTTCTCCTTTTAAGAGACTCCATCCTCTCGGAGGAAAGTGGAGAATGAATATATCCTTAAGATACTAATAAATAGGTAATAGCATCTGTTCACATACCATCAAAGGCAACTATGTGGCTTAAAAGTTATAAATGAAAAGCGGTTCTCATAGCCACATCATGGCTAATTCATTTAAAGGAAAAGGCAAACATCAAAGTTTCAAAGCAGATCAGCTATTAGCACAACAAATGGTTCTTAGGCGACAATTGAGTGAAGATAAAATCCACTTTGAGCTATATGTATGGATAAACTTTTTCCTCACCTTCTAAAAAAGAGACAACATTATCCAAGAACAATCATTGTGTTAGAATAGCAAAACTGAAAATAGTTAAGGGCGTAAAGTACCGTCACACTATCTAAGAGCTATAATTCTCAACGGCAGAATACTAATATTGAGAGGAAGAATCATTATCCTAGTGCAGTATCAGATTACCCTTATACAGCTTCAGTGCTAATCTCCTTGTCCTCTACTTCATTTGCAGCCCCATTTGCCTCAGCACCTTGAGCATCCTCTGTAGGAGGCTGAACCTGTTCGTCTTCTGGCAATGGCTCCTCAACATAGTCGTTCTCAAATGCATCTGGAGGGACCTCATAAATCCTAACCTGCGGCTTGGTTGGGTCCTTAACAAGCACATATTTCCCTTCATTCAACTTCATACACAAGTCCACAATACTTTTCACAATACCCCACATGTTTGATGTGTTCAAATTGATTTGTGCAGCAAAGTCCTTAGGCTTATATCCAACAACAGCTAATATCACATGGTTAAAATGATCCCTAGGATGGACTCTTGATACATAACCCAACTTCATCATATCAGCATTAGCTAGCAGTGCTTGTGCAGTCCATTTCGCGAGCTTATTTGCGTTATTCTTCAACTCAGTAGCTAAAACAGCACCCCTTTGCGTCTCGAGCTTCTGCCTCCAATCAACCCCAGAGTACTTAGGATCAAACTCATTCAGCGCATTCAGAGTCAAGAATGATCTCTGATTGTTCACTTCCACTACACTCTGCACTTCACATCGCGCCACCAAAAAGGTATCATCATCCAACTTCCACCTCCTGTACCTGTAACCAACCGACGCCACCTCTTCCCCTTCAGTCGCAAACGGGTTAGGCTCATCATAATTCAACTTCTTCCCATCTCTTATCAGAACCTGTTGCGAGAAACTCTGATTGATATAAGCAGCCTCAACACTCAACGAATGAGCTGAATTAATGTCATCCTTCACATCAGGCAATGGTTCTTGGGAAGTTTCATGAACAGAGAGCAAATCCAGCTGGGACCCATCACGCTTGTCGAAAAACAACTTATTCCCAACACGCTGAACTACAATATCCCACGAGTAAACAGACCTAGGAGCACACATTAAAGTAGACAAAATCGTATCCGTTGCAAAAACAGTAGCTTTATCCTCATTAGCCAAACGGCGGATAACAGGATCATCCGTAGTAGTAACTTTGAAGAAATTCCTGTTCTTAAACATCTCCAGACGACGTTCATTCTCGGAGTAATCCGATCGTAGGACCGGTCGTAAAACTCAAGGCTGCCGCAGATCAGCAAGTCCTCAGGCTCCGGAACGGAGAAGGAAAGCTTGGAGAAAGTTGAAAACGGGATCTGATCGAGCATGTTCCATTCAGGTTGAATATCAACTGATGATTTGAACACAGCAGATTCTCTTCTCTGGCCAGCGTTGTTCCCGAACGGTTGAGATGTACAGCCTGTCCCTTCGAGCTCTTTCGTTTCTCCTGGCTCACGTTTTCGGGCCTCGACGTTCCTCGTCGCGGCGGCTGGGGGAAGCGTGAGAGCGGGTTGTGGGTGAGGGGTTGAACCGGCCACCCTAGGGATTGGAATTTCGGGCGGGTGTTGCCCGTGGTGATGGGAGTTGGCGGCAGTGTCGACGAGGCGGAAGGAGGAGTCTTCGTCGGCGGCGAGGGTAGCGAATGAGTCGTCTCCGGAGAAGTCGAAGGCGGAATCAGTAGGGTTTTGCTTGGAGTTGGATCCGGGTTGGTTTGAAAGAGACCGAGTCCAGTCGGCGATCCAACCAAGCTTGTCGGAGCGGGAGAAAGGAGAGAAGGGGGCGTTAGAGATTTGGTTTGGTACGGAGATGGAGGAATCTGGTGGACCCCATCCGTCGGCATTGAATGGAACGGAGCCAAGTTCAAAATCTACCATTGTTGATTATGGATAAGTTCACTTTCCGGCGGGCTTGTGAGGAGTACGAAGAATTGAAGCAGAGAGTAAAAGAATAAAGACAGAGTGATTTTATGGTGTGCCTACCCAAATTTGTGGTGTCATATCTTACATATTTGGGTTTAGATAATTTTTAAAGACAGGTCCCTAATGAATAAGTAAAGTTCGATATAGCCCTTGAAATAGTGAGCAAATATTTAATTTATTGAATTAAGAATGAGATATATTGTGTATAATACAAACTTTTATAATTTTACAATTGTTATTAACCTAAATAAAAATTCAAAGATGAAATCAAAGTTATACTGATCTTTCTTAGGTACTTTATACTCATTGAGTTTATCCACATATAATGTATTCTATATTGGATCTGGACGATTGTCAGATAATATTGAAATTATAATATAAAATTATATTTGTATTGTTTATATCGATTACAAAATGCCAACTAAATTTAGCATAAAATAATATTAAATATAATATCGGAGTATTTTTCTTATCTTGATAATCAAACGATCCCTCAGAATATTAGAGAAAAATTTTATGTCTCTTTTTGAGCCATGAATCAGTAACAATGTAGATTTGGGAAATTTAAGCAACTTGATTAAGGTGATTTGGATTGGAAAAAAGGTCAACTTAATCTTTAGGAAAATTTGGGAGAAATTCAAAAATAGCCAGATTTACCACTGGTCGTTGAAAAATAGCCAAGTTTCAAAAGTCATCGAAATTTAGCCACTTTAAATCTGAACGAAAACACTGTTCAAAATCCGGAAAAATACGCCCGCAAATTTTACGGGAGTTCCAGCATAAGTATGCTTGAACTCCCGTAAATTTTACGGGAGTTCCAGGATAACTATGCTGGAACTCCCGCAAATTTTACGGGAGTTCCAGCAAGTATAATTGTCCAGTATAATGTACTGGAGTTTGGAGCACTGGTGCTCCAGTCTCCCGCAAATTTTACAGGAGTTAGCAAAGTATACCGGTCCAGCATAATATGCTGGAGTTCGTACACAAATGCACCAGAACTCCCGTACATTATACTGGACCGGTCCCTGTTGCAGCAAAATAATGGCTATTTTTCATTGACTTGATAAACGCTGGCTATTTTTTATTGACCAATATGAAAACTGGCTATACCATGATATTTTAACGGAAAATTTGGCTAGGAAGCTATCTTGGTATGAGGATAGTGAGGTAGTAGCCCAATCGAATCAAAATGAGGGAGAAAGTTTGGAGTTAACCCCTTTTTTTTTTCGGGAGAAATGTGTATCTAGCTTTGCTTTCTCATTTTTGTTCAATCTATTTAGTTTGCCAATAACTCCTTTCAATTTGTAATTTGAAGATGGATGATCTATTCAAGTTGGTTGATTACTTGATTTTAAGCTGATAGTGATAAATTAATAGTTGAAGGGTAGTATAGCTTGTCAATACGAGTATCAAGGGACCTCCCTGTAAATTTCGCTCCATAATATTCTGGGCCTTTTTTGCTTTATTGGGCTGCATATTAATGGGCCTTTATTTCTCGGTCCTCTGCAAAACGAGATAGCATTATAGCGGCAGAAATTCAAAAATAGCCAGATCTATCACTGGTCGTTGAAAAATAGTCAAGTTTCAAAAGTCATCGAAATTTAGCCACTTTAAATCTGAGCGAAAATACTGTTCAAAATCCGGAAAAATACCCGCAAATTTTACGGGAGTTCCAGCATAAGTATGCTGGAACTCCCGAAATTTTACGGGAGTTCAAGCATAATTATGCTGGAACTCCCGCAAATTTTACCGGAGTTCCAGCAAGTATAATTGTCCAGTATAATATACTGGAGTTTGGAGCACTAGTGCTCCAGTCTCCCGCAAATTTTACAGGAGTTAGCAAAGTATACCTGTCCAGCATAATATGCTGGAGTTCGTACACAAATGCACCAGAACTCCCGTATATTATACTGGACCGGTCCCTGTTGCAGCAAAATAGTGACTATTTTTCATTGACTTGGTAAACGCTGGCTATTTTTCACTGACCAGTGTGAAAACTGGCTATACCATGATATTTTAACCATTATAGCTCTTTTGGCCAAGCTGCAAAAATCAGCTTATTTTGAGAAATATTTTTTTTCAAAAGTACTTTTAGTGAGAAGCAGTTTGTGTTTGGCTAATTAATTTGAAAAGTACTTCTGAGCAGCAATTAGTGTTTGGCCATTCTAAGTATATTTTTCTCAAAAGTGATTTTCAAAAAAGTGCTTTTGGAGATGAGCTACTTTTTTCTGCTTCTCCAAAACGGTTTCTGCTTCTCTTCAAAAGCACTTTTTTCTTTTCAAAAGTTTGGCCAAATACCTTAATTTTAGAGAAGAAAAGCACTTTTGACAAAAAAAAAACGTTTCTGCCTCAAAAGAAGCTTGGCCAAACAGGCTATTACGTACGGCGAATGGTAGAATAGGATACTTTAGCAATTATTGTTTTTTTGACCTTATTAAGAGAAGTCTTAGTAAAATAATAGTAGAAGAATTAATCCAAATAGCTACTCATTCAACCACTTAAATTAAAAATAGTCGGTGAAGGTATAATATATGCATGTGAATGGCAGAATAGGATGCATTTGAGCAATCATTGTTTTTGACCTTATTAAGAGAAGTCCCATGTAAAATAATAGTAGAAGAATTAATCCAAATTGCCACTTATTCAACCACTTAAACTAAAAATAGCTTGTAGAGGTATAATATATGCATAATCAGTATATTATATGTGTATAATTGTGTGTAATTATGTATAATTATTATATAATCTATGTATATGGCTATTAAAAAAGTAAACAATGAAGCCAGCTATTTGTGAAAAGATTCCAAAATAGTATTCATCAAAATTTTGGGAAGAGCTCCTGATAATCGCCATAAATATTTGAAATAGTGATCCTTAGGATTTGTCACAAAAATATAGCAAGGATCTCCAAGATTTGTCAAAAAATATGATAATCGCCAAAATTGTTTATATGGTAATTATCAGGATTTACAAAAATGTGACAACCACCGGAAAGTTTCGAATGGGTGATCATTGCAATTTGGAAAAATCCATAAATTTTCAAATGGTGATCATCAAGATTTACCACAAAACATGGCAATCGTCAGAATCTTTTTCTTCATATCGGATAAATTCTGCCTACATGCTTTAAAATTCTGGCAACGACATAAAAATTCTGCTAGCGGAGCTATTTTACCGAAAAAAATAAATTAATCGGGTCAAAATATAAACAGCGATTATAAAAAAGTACATAGATGTATTTTGCTGCATTTGATATGCTGGGAGATTTGCATAAAGGGTATCATTTCTCACCATTGTTTATATCTGCCACCGTTTAAGGAAGTTGTATAAAAATAGCATCGATGTTACATACCCCCAAGAATGAAAAATGCTTTCACAAGTTTTGTCTGGCGCAATATTATTTGGATACAACCTTCATTGTACCTATTTTGTTAGATTAGTCATAAGCCTTCTCGAAATAACAACTCTTCCTTTGTTCACAAATTTTGTTGCGTGGGGTATAACTTTATATAATTTTCATTTCATCTATTTTGTTAAATTGTTCACAATTTGTCGATTTGGCAAATCTCGCATCTTATTCCCCGGTTATGCCAATGAGGCATAAACTTGGTACTAACGGGTCTTTTGGTACGTGAACTTAATTATCCCGGGATTATAATCGTGGGATTATAATTCCGGTGCTAATTTATACCACTTAAGATATGGGGTAATGTAACGACCCGACCGGTCGTTTAGAGCTTTTGCACTTTGCTCGCTAGTTCTCGGGCATGACTTGCTCTGTGTGATGCATTATGACTTATGTAAACCGTTGGTTTTGGTTTTCAGGGTAATCGGAATGAATTTGGAAGAACAGTTCTCAGTTTGAAGCTTGAAATTTGAAAGGTTTTTGACCAAGATTTGACTTGTTTGTATATGATTTCGGATCGGAATTTTTATGATTTGGTTAGCTCCGTTAGGTGATTTGAGACTTGGGAGCGTGATCAGAATGCATTTTGGGAGTCCGTGGAAGGTTTAGGCTTGGATTGGCGAAATTGAGATTTTGGCGTTTTCCGGTTGTTAGGTGAGATTTCGATATAGAGGTCGGAATGGAATTCCGGAAGTTGTAGTAGTTCTGTTGTGGCATTTGGGATGTGAGTGCAGAATTTCAGGTTATTCGGACGTGATTTGGTTGGGTTTTTTATCAAAAGCGTATTTCGGAAGATTTTTAGAAACTTAGGCTTGAATCCGAGGTGTTTTGGGTGATTTGATGTTTTTAGAGGTGTTTTGATGATTGGAACAAGTTTGAATAAGGTTTTAGGATGTGTTGGTGCTTTTGGTTGAGGACCCGGGGGCCTCGGGGTGATTTCGGGTGGTTAGGTTGGAAGGTTATTGCAGCTTCAGATTTGCTGCTTTTGGTGTTTTCGCACCTACGATTTGGGGACCGCAGGTGTGGTGTCGCATATGCGTAAGAAGAACCGCAGAAGCGGTTTTGGAAGAATCGTCTTGAGCCGCAAATGCGGTGTGGGGTCGCATCTGCGGAGCCGCAGATGCGGAAGGACAACCGCAAATGTGAAGGGCTGGAATTTAAGTGATTTCCGCAGAAGCGAAATGTAGACCGCATAAGCGGTACCGCAGAAGCGGATAGAGGCACCGCGGATGCAGAAAGGCCTGGGCAGACCATATATGTTATTTCATTTTGCGATTTTCGGGTTATTTCACCATTTTTTACTTCGGCTTGGGAGCTCTTGGACGATTTGGAAGGGAGGAATCAAGGGGAATCACTTTGAGGTAAATTCTTCGACTTAAAACTCGATTATTATGTGAATTCCACCTAGTAAATCATGAAAATTAAGCCAAAAGGTGAAGAACTAGGGCTTGGAAATTTAGACTTTTGATTGGGAATTTGAATGGGCAATTGAGGTCCGTTTTTGATGTTCTTGGTATGCATAGACTCGTGTGAGGACGAGGTTTCTATTTATGTAACTTTTGTCGGATTCCGAGACGTGGACCCGGGGGCCGGGTTTGAGCAATTTCGGGATTTTGATGTTAAATTGGATATTTTCGAGTGGGCTTTGCTCCCTTAGCATGTTTTAATGATTATGTACTGATTGTGGGATTTGAAGCATCCGGAGGTCGATTCGTGCGGGCAAGGCATCGCGGGCTAGAGTTTGGACCGGATCGAGGTGAGTAATGATTGTAAATAATGTTCTGAGGGTTTGAAACCCCGGATTGCACACCGTAGTACTATATTGAGGTGAGACACACGCTTGATGACGAGTGTGGGGTCGTGCATTATTGGGGACTGTGACTTGGTCCGTCCCGATTGATGATTTTACCGCGTATTTGACTGGAATCTATTTGTTATCATCATTATTTAGGCTGAATGCCATATTTGGGCTTCGTGCCAACTATTTGAACCCTTCGGGGATCTTTGTTGATATTTTCTCACTGTTTTGACTTTATACTTGAACTCAGTCATGTTATTTTCCACTGTTTTCAAAACTCAACCATGTTCACTCAGTTTTAATACTCAAATGATATTTAAATGATGTTTTGGGTTGAGAAACACTGTTTTACTGTTGCCCGAGAGGCTTATGTGATTTTTGACTAAGTAAGGCCGAGGGCCTGTGTTGTGAGGATATCTTTTGGGTCGGGCTGCACGCCGCAGCGGTGATACACAGATACTGATTTGAGGTCGGGGGCCTGCGATATGTACGCCACGAGGTGGCTTGATTGATATGAGGCTGAGGGCCTAGATTTGATGCCATGAGATGGCTTGTTATTGCGCTTGGGCCGCAAGAGGCCCCTCCAGGAGTCTGCACACCCCTAGTGAGCGCGGGTACCCATTGTGATGTGAGATATAGCCCGAGGGGCTGGTATTGTTCTATGTGATTGCCCGAGGGGCTGGTACTGATCTGAGATATTACCCGAGGGGCGGATTTGTTGACATTGTGCCCGAGGGGCGAACCTTCTGTGCTTATCTTTCTTATTTGCTTGTCATTTACCTATTTAATTGTGTATTTATACCCGAGGGGCAGATTTCTGTGCTTATCTGCACTAGTTGTTCTGCATTCATTTGCGTAACTGTTGAAAAAGTCTTTTTCAAAGAAGTTTAAACTGAGCTAAGATGTTTTAAGGGATTTTACAGCTTCATTGCTTTCTACTGGCTTTTGAAACTGCTTCTATACAGCATGTTGATGCTCTTTTCGTGATTTCTTACCATTCAGACTTTAGTTATGATTATTACTCACTGTGTTGGCAGTACTCATTTTACTCCTTGCACCTTGTGTGCAGATTCAGGTATTTTCTGAGCTTGGTGGCAGTTGTCATTGGAGTTAGCAAGGTAGCTGCCTGGCGATCGCGGCCCTGCTTTCTCCCTCTTTATTCCTCCTTATCTATTATTGCGATTCTTCCGACCATTTCGGTCTTGATGTGACTAGACAATTGTACTAGATGCTCATGACTAGTGACACCCCGGTATCGGGCTGTGTTGGGTTATATTCCGCGGATTGTTTTGTATTATCATCGTTATTTCTGAGATTATATCATGTTTTAGACGTAATGCTTATTGTTTAATTGCTTAAAAACTAGATTGGAAATGTGTCGGCTGGCCTTGTCTTCACGAGAGGCGCCATCACGACCGGGTCTGGGTTTAGGGTCGTGACAAGTTGGTATCAGAGCCTAGGTTACATAGGTCTTACGAGTCATGAGCAGGTTTAGTAGAGTCTCGCGGATCGGTACGGAGACGTCTGTATTTATCCTCGAGAGGCTGCAGAACCTTTAGGAAAACTTCACATTCTTGAATTCTTATTGTGCGTCTTTGATTCAGCGTAAAATATAACTCTTTGAATTCCTTCCACACATTCGCATGCTCGCATGAGCGCTCAGTATCAGATGTGCATCGATGGCTTGTGATTCCCTGATTGAGGGGCGAGATGTGATCTCTATGTGCTGATGTTGGGCCTGTCTGGAGGACTCGAGGCTGGATTTTTGCCTATAGCTTGAGCACCGAGGTGCTAATTGTGAGAGCACGTATTTCTGGATCTATGTGTTCTGTTGTGTCCCTACTAAGGGAAGTAATGACTGGATAGTACGTAAGGAGGGTGATGTGACTGCGAGATGTATTCATATGATTTGGAAGCGACGAGAAGGGTTTGCTGGAGGATAGAAGAACTATTAGGTGCCTGATTTCCATCTTGATTTGAGGTATAGCCCCGAGTTAGGGGTGCATGAAGAATATTTTCATGTTTCCTAGTTAGGAGTGAAGTAAATTTCATGTTGCGGTATGAGTTCAGACTCAGGAAGACTAAGTGATTGCGTAAAGTTTATGTCGGTAGAAGGTATACAGAAATGTTAGTTGGAGGAAAAGCAGGTGGGTCTCCTGCGGAATGTTCTGAGTTTGTGCGATCCTTATGTTGTCTGTTAGAAGATCTCAATTTCAAGTGAAAGATATATGTTGTAATTTGAATTTGGGTCACTTAAGAGAGTGGGGTTTAACTATTACGAGGGTGAATGCGAGATTTGCAGAAGATTTAAAGTACCAAATGGTCTGTGTTTCACGAGCTTATGAAGGACTGAGTTTAACCTCGCTACGGAAGTATGGCAGTAATAGAGTATATTCATTATGAATTATGGTGTGTGTTTTGATCTATGGCTTCCAGCCAAGCGGGGGAGTTGCTATTGATTAGCTGATCGCACGGTTATGTGCTATGTTGGTTCTAGTTTGAGGCGTGCTGGTGAATCAGTTATGGTTTGCGGAGATTGAGCCCGAGGATGGCTCGAGTAAAGGAAAAATTGTCAACTAAGGTGAGGTTATATCATGCTTCATAGGTGTTTGAGAACCACGGAATGTCTTGAGTTGTTATTGATAAAGAATGCTCAGTGCATAGGAAAGGAAAGTGGCTTGGTTGCCTCAAGGTAAGGTTATATGCTGCAGTGTCAAAAGTGCTAATGAGGCGCAGGTTGTTTGGTTCTTTTGATCGGGCTAATTGCAGTTTGGGTAGAGTGGTTGACTATAGAGAATGGTTCTAATGCGTTCTGGGTTTTACTTGTAACAATTGGAAATTTACTAGGTGTATAATTTGGCTAGAAACTGAGGTTTTGCATTGGAGGGTGTCAAGACTCGTGGTATTTCTATATCATTATGGGATTTTATATATCAGTATCAGGAAGGTAAAAGTAATGGACTTGGATTCGCAGGAAGTCCCTTCAGGGTAGGTATTTTGAAGGTGGCGCTTTTGGGAATATTTAAGAGAGTATTCAGTGGCTTATGAGCCTTAGACGGTGTGGTTTCATGCTTGAGTCTCATATGGTGAGTCTGGGTTGAGGAATTGTGGTGTTATATCAAGAAAGAGTATCAAGTTGAAGGTAAATCAAAACGAAACTCGGATAGATGAGATAGCTTGGTAGTAGGCCGGATTGGCATGGTAATGGATATGATCGGTTCTTGAGTGCTTATGAAGCGGTGGGTTTCCACAGGTGTTTCGTGGCAATACTCTTAGGTTTGGATTGCTTGTAGCTTGGTTGAGTTAGAAGGAGTCAGTTCTGATGGTTCGGTTTTGTGCAAAAGGGGATTCGTAGAGTTCTTGATAGTTTCTACCATGGTTAGAGATGTATAATTTCTGCTGGCATGAGGAGCATGAGATGTATAGTGATTTTCTCCTAGATGGGATCAATGGGAAGTTCTTGACTAGTTGAGTACGTAGATGTTTGTGGCTCGGAAGGGAGATGAAGTTCTCATGTTATCCTAAGATGGTATGGTATATGCGGTATGTGGTGCAGGATTAAGATTTGCGTGTGTAAGGTTACGATTCAGTTCTGAACAGAAGGTCATAAAATTCTTAGGCAGCACGGGCAGTTTCAGATAATTAGAGAAATGAGCTTCAGATGATTAGGGGAATGATCTTCAGATGATTAAGGAAATGGTATTGCTAATTGGGGTGATTTGACGAGGGTATATGTTTCAGAAAAAGGCAATGTGATTAAGCTGATGGTACTTCATTAGTATTGCGGCACTTTCTTGTTGGATCGACTGCTGACATTCGGGTTTGCTTGGTGGTACGGAAGAATCATAAGAGTATCTCTCGTGGGAATGATTGGGTATAGACTGGTTGTCTTCGTGTTGTGTTATTCTGGACAATTGCGCTAAGGCGGCAATGTTGGCTATGCCAGGAATGCCACAGATTGAGTGGTGAGGTTCGACGGATTATGTTCTTAGTAGGGTGGTTTATAAAACAAACACACAGAATTATGAAAAATATTGAATTTGACACACATAAGAATTCAGGATATCTTGGTGGTACTGTGCCTCAAATATCGAGCCTTGAACCCATAGATATATACGATGTCCAATTAAAAAATAATTACTTAATTCATAAAACAAACACACAAAATTATGAAAAAATTGAAATTGACACACATAAGAATTCAGGAAAGCTTGGTGCTACTGGGCCTCAAATATCGAGCCTCAAACCCATAGGTATATACTCTGTCCAATTAAATAATTAAATACTAAATATTTACAAAACAAAACAAACACACAAAATTCCAAAAATATTAAAATTGACACACATAAGAATTCAGGATAGATTGGTGGTACCGTGACTCAAATATTGAGCCTGAAATCCATAGATATATATGTTGTACAATTAAAAATTAATTATTTATTTGATAAAACAAACACACAGAATTATGAAAAATATTGAAATTGACACACATAAGAATTCAGGAAAGCTTGGTGCTACTGGGCCTCAAATATCGAGCCTGGAACCCATAGGTATATACTCTGTCCAATTAAATATTTACAAACACACAAAATTCTAAAAATATTAAAATTGACACACATAAGAATTCAGGAAAGCTTGGTGGTACTAGGCCTCAAATATCGAGCCGGGAACCCATAGATATATACGTTGTCCAATTAAAAATTAATTATTTAATTTATAAAACAAATAAACAAAATTATGAAAAAAAATTGAAATTGACACACATAAGAATTCAGGAAAGCTTGGTGGTACTGGGCCTCAAATATCGAGCCTGGAACTCATAGATATATACGTTGTCCAATTAAAAATTAATTATTTAATTTATAAAACAAATAAACAAAATTATGAAAAAAAATTGAAATTGACACACATAAGAATTCAGGAAAGCTTGGTGCTACTAGCCTCAAATATAGAGCATGGAACCCATAGGTATATAATCTGTCCAATTAAATAATGAAATATTAATATTTACAAAACAAAACAAACACACAAAATTCTAAAAAAATTTAAATTGACACACATATGAATTCTGGAAAGCTTGGTGGTACTGGGCCTCAAATATCGAGCTTGGAACCCATAGATATATACGCTGTCCAATTAAAAATTAATTATTTAATTTATAAAACAAACACACAAATTATGAAAAAAATTAAAATTGACACACATAAGAATTCAGGAAAGCTTGGTGCTACTGGGCCTCAAATATCGAGCCTGGAACCTATAAATATATACGCTGTCCAATTAAAATTAATTATTTAATTTTCAAAACAAACAAATAATTAATATTGTTTAATTTACAGTAGACGACATGGATGTGCCGCCTATGCATCCTGGACCTTTCTCCAATGAGCTATTAGTGTTACAAGGCGATCATAGGTCCGCCTACATATGGGAGGGAGAGCTACTAGACCAGACTCTCCACGCCAGGAGAGTGGACGACTTGTGGGACTTTATGAGGGGCAGAGATTTCCATCCCCATGTAGTCCAGCGCCTGCGGGATATGGTCTTCTATAGGATTTTTCAGGTTGGGCGGCTGCAGCTCGACTGGTCTCTGATCACGGCCTTGATAGAGTGGTGGCAACCGGAGACGCACACTTTCCACCTGCCCATTGGCGAGGCCACCATCATGCTACAGGATGTTGAGGTTTTATATGTGCTGCATGCTGATGGACTGGCCGTTGCACTGCCTCAGTATATGAGATCTATGTCGCGTGCCTAGTATTTGGACTTGCTGCTGCAGTTCACTGGTTTCAGGCCACAGGTTGAGACTACAGCTTCAGGGGCCAGTCGCATGACTTTGACAGCTATTAGACAATATTTGGAGATATAGCACCCCGACATCACCAGCGAGACAGATGATCTACATATTCACCGGTACACGAGGTTGGTGCTGCTCCTTCTTTTTGGGGGTGTCTTGTTCCCGAACACTTCGGGAAATCTAGTGAGTTTGCGATTTCTACATCATCTTCAGCAGCTAGATGATTTACCCTAGTACAGTTGGGGTGCTAATGTTCTCGCTTACCTGTATAGGAATATGTGTCGGGCAAGCATGGGCACCCAGAGCGACGTATGTGGTTTTCTGCCGCTTCTACAGGTGACAACATATTCGAATACTCTATTCATTACTTCCAATTCTATCTAGTCAAAAAATTTCTTAAACTTTACGTCAACCTTGTATGTTAGGTTTGGGCCTGGGAGCGGTTCCTGCCGTTGCAGCCACCTCTACCACCATTACCTCCGGATGTAGAACCTCCATTTCTCCCTCTAGCTACGAGGTGGGTTCTCCGGCGTGGAAATTACTGAGCCATTGATGCTCATCATAATCTCCCCCTTGTCAGGGATGTGTTGGACATGCTGGAGGGCGCACAGGTAAATGTGTACCTAAACTTACTTGTTATAAATTCACTTGTGTTGCGCATACTCACTTTTATGTTATTATTTGATAGTTCATCTGGACGCCATACAGTGATGACTTGATAGTTGGCTTGCCCGATTAGTGCTCGGCCGGCTGACTGATTTGGAGCATTTCCGTCCCACTGATATGCCTCGATATTGTGGAGCATCATGCCATAGAGCGGGTACTTCGGTAGTTTGGCCGTCCGCAGACTATACCGAGGGAGCATATATGGGAGGCTTTACATTATCAGTGGGATAATCGTTCGAGGGCGGACGACGCATTTGTAGCATGGCTAGAGGCACAGGTCCATACTTGGGAGGTGCAAGAGGACCTGATTCCGCCCCCACCTTCACAGATCCAGGCGGAGACTATTCAAATTTATACATCCTGCGTTACCCGACTTTTTATCGGGAACCCCATTCATCAAGTTGGCGGTCGGTACACACCATACGCCGGGAGGCACGAGGCACTGGTATGTTATTTGGTATTCTTACTTATAACTCTGATATATCATTCTGTAATTGATATTTTAAATGTTGTGCAGGCTGTTGGTCATCATTTATTCTACCAGTTGGGACTGCAGATGCAGCAGTATGCCGGCGATCCTGCGGTCGCTGAGTATGGCCGGCAGGTGACAGAGCTGGCACTCCGGACACTGTAGCGAGCTAGACAGGGCGAGCGCTTAGATCACGACCCTGATTATGTGGCTCCAGAGCACCACCAGCGGGGTAGGCTTGTCGCACGCCCGAGGGCACGGGGATGAGGCAGGGCTGTCCCACGAGGCGGGGGTGCCCCACGAGGCAGGGGTGCCCCACAGGGCTCGTGGGGGCCGGCGAGGAGGTGTTCCCCAGCAAGGGGGCATTGGGACACTTGTTGAGGATCTTGGAGCTGATCAGCCGGGTTATACCCCTCAGCAAGACGAGCCTCCCAACAGCATGCCGTCGTACAACCTTCAGCTGGAGCTGCCAGCATCGCAGGTGACCCTGTCAGATCCATTGTTGATCACGGGCACGAGCTTCACCGCAGATATAGAGCAGTTCTTTTCAGGCCCATCGCCGTAGCTGAGGATCGGCCGACCCGAGACGTGGATGGTGGGCGCAGGTTGAGTTTTGGCTCAGCGTCGTCGGGTGCGGCGGATCTATCACAGGCGCAGGTATGTTTGTATTACTATTAAATTTTAGTTTATTCTTTTTTTCTCTGATTTGCCATAAATTAATTTTTAATTTTCTTATTAAGGCTTTATCCCAGCCCATCACGGAGGCCACTTTGTGCGATGCTGAGGACACCACGGATGCTTATATTCAGGAGCCCGACGAGACCATGGTAAAAAAATGTTTTTGACTTAACACGTACATTACTAATATACATTTTCATATACTAAGCTTACTAATTGTTTTGTAGGTTGCTGACGGACCAACGACCCCTTCTACCGATCTTGCCAGCCCTACTGACGATCATGCTGCAGCGCATCCTCATATAAAGAGGCGACGTGATGAGGATGATCCTGATAGTGTACCCGGGCGTCAGGGGATGCGCCTCAGTCCAGCGGCTGCATTGAAGCACACAGGCTGTGGGACACATTGATTTTTTTTTGTATTTTATGTAAATAATACATTATGTAAATAATAACAACAATTTTATTATGCTTACATAGTACCCCGTTTCTTCTTTATTTTAACACTACAACACAAACACAAACATAGCAAACTTAGCATAACTTAAATTCAGTACAACTAACGAAAACACATGACACGGGAAACATAAAGATACACTACTACGCTCAACACGTACATGTCATTGTTTAGTCACGACCGCCTAGTATTCTCTGCTCCAACCACTTAGATTTTTCTTCCAGCTTATTTTTTTCTTCTTCCACCTCTTTGAGTTTCTCCTTCAACTCCGCAACTTCTCGTTTGGATTGTCGCTCTCTTTCCCACTGCTTCAAACACAATGTCACGACCCAATTTACCCAAACCCGGTCGTGATGGAACCTCTCGTGAAGACAAGGCCAGCCAACGGAACACCAATAACTCTTTAATAATTACTTAGCATGAATAAGTCTAAACCATTAATAAAATTCCCATAAGTGCGGAAGAAAAGTGATAAAAACAGGGAACCATCCCAACACAGCCCGACCGGGGTGTCACAAGTCACGAGCATCTAGAAGGATTTTTAATACAACTACAAGGCCTATAATACATGGATTAAAATTTAGAATCAAAAAAGAAGAAATCCGGTGCCGCAAACGCTGGCGGTCACCTTGCTCAGCCACGATAGCAAAATCCTCAACCAGCTCAAACCCGATACCGGGTAAACCAATACCTGCATCTGCACGCGAGGTGCATGGAGTAAAGTGAGTACTCAAACTCAGTGAGTAATAAAGGTAAATAATAACTGAGCAGCAAGAAACCACGTAAGCAAGCCATCATGCTATATAGAACAGTGTAACCCTTTGAGAAAACAGTGAAACCGTGAAATCTTTAGAAATATCTGGGCTCAGTTTAAAACCTCTTTTGAAAATATTTTTTACCAACAGTTAAGCAAATGAATGCGAAACAGATAGTGCAAGTCAGCACAAAAGTCAGCCCCTCGGGCACAGCACTCCATTAACAAATAACACCAGGGTATCAGGTAAACAGTGCAAGAAGTAGCATGGATGCCAATGAAATGCGAGTGCTGGAATGTCATGACAGATAATACAAATAGGAACAAATGCATGAGTGCAATGCAATGCATATGAAGGTACACTCCGGTACCCACTGCGGCGTACAGCCCGATCCATTTAGCGTCGACGACGCTCACTGGGGGTGTGTACAGACTCCGGAGGGGCTCCTACAGCCCAAGCGCAATATCAAACCATCTCGTGGCATCAACCAGGCCCTCGGCCTCAAAATCAATATAACACCGCTGCGGCGTGCAGCCCGATCCATGCTCAGTCCAGAAATGCACATAAGCCACTTGGGAAATATTAAAATAATAGCTCTCAGCTCAAAACGTCAATAAAGTATTGTTCAAGTTTTCAAATCTTAGAAAGATGGCTGAGTTTACGAAACAGTATTTAAAACCTTGGGCCGAGATCAAATAATATGCAAAAGTGATGCGAAAACGGTGATATCAATCCCTGAAGGATTCAAATAATTGGCACGAAGCCCAAATACGGCAATCAGCCCAAATTATGAAAATATCAAATAAGTTTCAGTCAATAACGTGGTAAAATCAACAACCGGGACAGACCAAGTCACAATCCCCAACGGTGCTCTACCCCACGCCCTCTATCCGGCGTGCAAGTCACCTCAATATAGCACTATGGGTGCAAATCCGGGGTTTCAAACCCTCAGGATATCATTTACAATCATTACTCACCTCGAACCGGCGAAGTCTCTAGCTCTCGACGCCTCTGCCCCTCAATCGGCCTCCACGGGCGTCGAATCTAACCAAAATCAGAGCGAATACATCACAATATGCTAAGGAAACATAACCCAATCGAAAAGACTCGAAGAACATCGAAATCACGATGTTGGCAAAACCCGAGCCCCGGGCCCACTTCTCAAAAAATTACAAAATTCACATCACCGGATTCCTCGTCTCGCCACGAGTCTATACATATTAAATTTACCAAAATTGGAGCTCAAATGCTTCCTCAAATCCCAAATTTAAATCTCAAAATCTCAAGCCCTAGTTCATCAATTTTAGGCTTAATTCCATGGATTTCTAGGTGGATTTCACAATAAAAACGAGTATGGAGTTCAAAAATCTTACCTCCAAATCATTCTCTTCGAATCCCTCCTCAATTTCTCCCAAAAAGCTCTCAAGATACTCAACAATGGAGAAAAAATGGTTAGACTCGCGGATGAAATATTCAATAAAAACCCTTCTGCCCAGGCTTATTTCCTCTATGCGAACTCGAGGGTCCTCCCGCGTTCGCGATGACCAAATTTTGCCTCTGCCAAAAATACCCTTCGCGAACGCGATTGCATCCACGCGAATGCGAAGGTCTGGATCCTTTTTCTTACGCGAACGCGGACATCACCACGCGAACGCGAAGGGCAACAGCCCTGGAACCCTAACTTCCTTATACGCGAACGCATGCTCCCTCACGCGAACGCGATGACTGACCAACTTTCCTTACGCGATCGCGAGGCCCCAGATGCGAACGCGTAGACCAAAAATCCTTGCCATCAAATTCCCTCTACGCGTTCGCGACTCACCAATGCGAACGCGAAGAGAAATTCTTCTGCAACCAAATAACTGAAAACTTGCAACCTTTTAAGCCCAGAATTGGTCCGATTGACCATCCGGAATCACCCCGAGGCCCCCGGGACCTCAACCAAAAGCACCAACACATCCTAAACTATTATTCAAACTTGTTTCAATCATCAAAACACATCAAACAACGCTAAAACCATTAAATCACATCGGATTCAAGCCTAAGTTTCTTCAAAACTTCCGAAACACGCATTTGATCAAAAACCTGACCAAAACACCTCCGAATGATCTGAAATTTTGCACACACATCCAAAATCACCTAACGAAGCTACCGCAACTCTCGGAATCCCATTCCGACCCCTGGATCAAAATCTCACCTATCAACCGGAATTCGCCAAAATACTAACTTCGCCAATTCAAGCCTAATTCTACACTGGACCTCCAAAATCAATTCCGATCGCACTCCTAAGTCACAAATCATCCCCCAAAGCTAACCGAATCACCGAAAATCACATCCGAGCCTTCTAACTCATAAGCCAACGTACGATTGACTTTTCCAACTTAAGCCTTCTTAAAAGAGACTAAGTGCCTCATTTCTACCAAAACCAATCCGAATCAACTATAACACACCAAATACTGATAATGAAACATGAAGAAGCATAAAATGGGGGAAACGGAGCGGTAACTCATGAGACGACGGGTCGGGTCATGTGCTATGTTGGTTCCGTTTCGAGGTATGCTGGCGGATCAGTCCTGGTTGCAGAAATTGAGCCGAGGATGGCACGAGTGAAGCAAAATTTTGACAAGGGCTATATGGTGCTTCGTAGATGTGAGAAAATACTGCATCGGTATAATACCGCGCTATATATATTTGAATTACAGTTATGTCAGTTAAATACAGGAGACTAATTGGTGGGCCCATAAACAGGTATAGCGCGGTATAATAAAGCGCTTTATATAACGCGGTATTATAATGCGCTATATATAACGCGTTATTGTACCGCGCTATACTTTAACGGCAGAAACACTGTTAAACTATAGCGCGGTATAATACCGCGTTATATATAAAAAAATAACTTTTTTTTAACAGCAGAAAGGTATTTTGAGTTCAAAAAATTGACATTTAGGTTTTGGACTCCTAGATTACTTGCTATCAAGGACTTACATACGTGAGACTACAAGATTGAACACAGTGATCACATTATTGTCAGTGTCACGCACGACAATACAGTGTAACTAGCAGCAGACAGCTAGAACATTTATACTATTATGTATCTGAAGCCAACAAAGATGCTAAATATCATTCTGCAAAAAAGATTGGATTAGACATCACTTAGCAAAGGCAATTATGTACAAAAGAGGAATGTGTGGAAGAGAAGAGATCAATAGATTATCAAAAGGAAGATCTTACTAATACTAGCCACAATACCCATTTTAGGACCACAAATACTTCTCTATAAGTGGTTATAGCTTTTCGTTTTCTAAAGAAGCCAGACAATTCATTGAATAAATGATCTCTCATTACGCGACAGTAGTTATGACAAGATAAAAGTTAATTAATCCTTTTCCTAACTACTAATTAGTTTTCCAGTTTAGATTATACATTACAAGAATCAGATGCGGATCTAGGATTTTTAGTAAATGAGAGCACAACCAAAAAAAGGAAGAAAAAATATATTAAGTGGAATTGATGCCTATTCCTCTAGATAAATAACACAACCTTCAACCAAGTACCATAATCAACCTTTTTGGAGCATGGAAGCCAACAGTTAATATTATACCAGTTTTAAAAAAATATGTACATAAAATATTAATTTTGCGGAGAAACCATGGGTTCACGTGCCCTGTCATCTTACCTATATATCCACCCCTGTCAAGAATTAATTTGTGGGTGAATTTCCTTTTTAGGTAATACGTACTCAACAAGTGATTGAGACTCGTCCACATTGTTTTGGAACGTAAAAAGATGGAAGTGCTTGATATTTACTTCATAACATGCCCGTTTTTTTTCTTCTTTCCTTTACAGTAGGAATATAGAACCTTATATGACTCGGTAGACACTTAAACATTATTGAATTGAGACTATAATATTTGAGTTAATTCCTAAATACTTAATCATATTCCTTATTTTTCATAAATGGGAAGCCAAGCGTCCAAGAGAGTACCAATTAATCAGTATAACATTTTATATATCAATCAAATATTTTCTTAAACTATCTCTTCAACCTGTCGTCTATCTAGCTAAGATCGTAACTGGTCCTGGCTACAACTATTAAGAAAATTGTATCCGTGGAATAAGTAAAATGACAAAACAAAAACAAACAAAGAACACAAGTTGAGTGACGACGT
The DNA here is from genome assembly GCF_001879085.1 of Nicotiana attenuata. NCBI lineage: Eukaryota > Viridiplantae > Streptophyta > Magnoliopsida > Solanales > Solanaceae > Nicotiana > Nicotiana attenuata. The sequence continues at coordinate 68,641 of NW_017673397.1, forward strand.
ATTTACCGGAAGAAATCTTAGCATCAAATTGCCAAGTATATATGCACGTTCCAATTTCACGAAATATCTCTACTAAGAAGATGCAAAATAAAAGCAAATCTGAATCAATTTAATTATGAAGAAGACATCATCTTAATCACGTGATCACTTCGTTGGCGTTCACTCTTATGTATGTCTTGTACTGCGACAAACATATTTCTTCTATTTATATGTTTGATCTTACATATTTCAATATTTGTTAAAACTTAGTATTATAATTCTTATACAGAAGTGGGGACTCGAGGTGGAGGGGTTCCAAATTTTAACCGGTTTCGTGGTTGGGCATAAAAGAAGACAGATGTATTTTGATAGTCTAGAGTACATAGTAATGTCTTTATGAATATTGATGTTTTTCTTGTAACAAACTATAGTGTAGTCAATTTGGATTAATTGAGAAGTAATTGATTACACTGATAATGTAAAAAAGTATATATAATAACTTAAAGGAAATCCTTTTCCGAATAGCAACTTCACCTTCTTTCCAGTATTACATACTTTACTACTGTCTTATCTCTCGGTTCTACAGTTTGGAGGAAAGAAAGAGTAGCCACGTCATGCTTATTCATCAAATGGAAAAAGAAAGAACAAAACAAGGGCCAAGAACATGGTAACAGCCAACAAGATTCACAGTGTGGGAAAACAAAGTAAAATGATCACTTCATATATCTATATTTTTCACGTGATGAATATTGCTCTAGATGTTGCAGGTCATGAGACGTACTTGCTTGTTTTCATCAATCCTTAAAAGTAACATTAAAAGCGACATTTTAACAGGTCCCCAATCCAAAATAATTTTATATTAACAAACTTTTATAATTTAAGGTGGTATCTTGTGTGTGCGAGTGTGTTGGGGAGAGCCCGGGGGAGAGGGAGGGGGAAGGGGTGCTGTTAGGTTTAGTTTTAATGATGAAAAATAATATTACTGTTTCTGATATAGAAACTCAAGGAAAGAATCCAAGATTAAAGAACTCGAAAGGAAGGAATCAATCAACCAACTAAAGATTCGGAAAGGGAGTCAATCAAAGATTGATTGAAACGGAAAAGAAGCATCGAAGATCTTGCAAGAAGATCAATCAAGCTGCTATTTTCGGAAGGACCAATAATTAAGGAGTAAACCCTAGTTATCACGACCTGTAGAAGGAAAGCTATCAATGCCCTCTCATTAAGGAAGAGCAACGACAAGCTGCTATTTTCAGAAGGACCAACAATCAAGGAGTAAAACCCGCGTCATCAAGATCTTTAGAAGGAAAGCTATCAATGCCCTCTCATCAAGGAAGAGCAACGACAAATAACCTTATTCTTGGAAAGACTCAATCTCTTTTCAAGGATCAAATCTCTTGGGTTGTCAAATCTCTTCAGCAAACGGCCTCCTACAAAGTATTTATACACATCCTTAAGACTTAGACAAACATACTTTGATCGAACCAGATATCCTGTCTTTGTTCTACTGCAAAGAAACATTGTAGTTCTACTAGACCTACTGTGTAACAAGTTAGAGAAGAAAGAGAGAAAAATACTGGTGAGGCATTGTATCAAAAAGAAACGAGTGATATAGGAACTGAGCCATTGGTGTAAACCACACCATTCACTTTGTCGAGAAACTCATTCACTGAAAGAGAACTCCCTTGCAACCCAAGGGGACTGGACTAGGATTCACATTGAATTCGAACCAGTATAAAAATTTCGGTGTCTTTAATTCCTGCACTTTATTTCTGCATCATAAATTCTGCTCTTACTGTTATCACGTTATTACATCTAGTCTACTAATTAGAAAACTAGTCAACTTGTAGCAATTAAAATATAAAAATAAACAATTCACCCCCTCTCTTGTACTTTGAGGTGCTTGACTTGGAAAGATCAAGACTTATGGACAACTTCGTGGTCACCATATTGTGAAAACCTCATTAATGTCTAAACTTTGTACAACTTTGCTTGTGTGAAAGCAAATGACAAAGTATATATGGTCCATCAAATTCTCATTTGCATACTCAATTTTGTTGGATAGCTCATTGATGTGGCCGGCCACTCAATCTTGTTGGAAGTGATAATCATATTGCATGGTCCAGTATTGGAGTTGGGCTAGTTAATCATTCAAAAGATAATTCTAATCCATCTCTTACGTTTATACTTAAGAAGGGTGATTTAAAAAGATTTTCATATTTGATCTAACAAAGAGTTGACACGATTTGACAATTTCATCAATTCGATCTGCTTCAAAGAATTTCATTCTGTTACGTCTTGCATATCAGGAGTAAGGGTTCTCATATACAAATTTAATATCCACGGTCTACATGAATTTCCTTCAATTCGTCAACTCTTAAACATATATATGCAGAGACGGATTTAGAATTTAATGGTTGCGGGTACCACTTTTTAATCCAAACCTACTATTAGTGAAGGAGATTGAATTAAGGTGTACATTTTACTGGTTTGATCCATTTTGAACTAATTCAGTTTGCTTCGGTTTGCTTTGATTCGGTCCGATCTATTTTGAATTAATTCAGTTCGATTTACAAGATTTTTGGTGCATAAATAGATATATGACCATCAAACTGTATAAATTTTATCCAATTCGATCTAATTCTCTAGCTCTATCGAATGATGTGATTAGATACTTGAAATTAAAATAAAATTTTAAATCAGCAAATACAACCCTTATATGTCTATTGATGCCATCATTATAAAAGATTTTAGAAATTTGGAAATAATAAAATTATATGGATAAAAAGAGAAAATGTTACATTCAAATAAAGTATTGAAGATCTACGTATTGTAATGTCATGTGCTATGCATGTGATCAGTTAGTTAGGTTGTTAAGAGTAGTTAGGGTTGTTAATGTAAGTTAAGGGTAGATTAGTCATTTTACATTCATTAATCTTCTTCTCCTTCACTTGGTTGTATATAACGATGCTGAAGATCAATAGAATAGAGGCTTCGATCATTTTCAATTCACCGACTCTCTCTCTTTCAATTCCTTCTGGAATCATCCTCCATTGAATACCTTAAATGATCTTTGCATTTTAGCATGGTATCAGAGTAGCGTGCCTGGATTGCATCACGCTAGATCTCTGATTTCTCCTTTCACATTTCTATCACTGATTAATCGAAAGTTGTTGAAGCTCGTCAAAATTCATCAATTTTAGAGACTGATTCATCAATGTCGGTGATGGCAATTGACCACAATCATCCATTGTATATCGGACCTTCTGATACTCCTAGCTCAGTCGTGGTACCTGTGAAGTTCACAAGATCGGAGAACTACAGACTATGGAGTAGGTCGATGAGAATTACACTTATGGGGAAGAAGAAATTAGGTTTTATAATCGGTAGCTGCAGCAGAAATGCGTATGAAGGAGAATTGTTAGAGCATTGGGAGACATGCAACGCCATTGTTCTCTCATGGATTATGAACAATGTGGCACCAGAACTTCTAGGTGGAGTCGTGTATTCATCTGATGTGCATCTCGTATGAGAAGATCTGCGAGAAAGGTTCAATAAGGCAAATCATGTTAGGATCTTTCAATTACATCGTGAAGTGACACATTATCTCAAGAACTAGCTCTGTTTCAGTATATTTCTCAAAATTAAAGGAGTTATGGCATGAATGTGATGTTTTGGTTCCATTTCCTAATTGCTGTTAGAAATCAAAAGATCATGCAGATAATTTGCATCAACAAAGAGTTATGCAATTTTTGTCTGGTTTGAATGAATCGTATGATCAAGCTAGAAGACAAATCCTTATGAAAATAAATGCACCTAGTCTAAATCAAGCTTATGCCATGATTATTCAAGATGAAAGCCAACAGAAAATAGGAGTGAATGCTGTAATTACTGATAAAGTAGAGCCATTAGCTATGCAAGCAGGAAGAGGAAGAGGAAGGAGACAATACCTTCACTGTGAATTCTGTCATCTAAAAGGACAGACTAAGGAAAATTGTTACAAGATCATTGGTTACCCTGCTAATTTTGTTCCAAAAAGGAGATATGGTGAAGGAATAAGGACTCAAGGTGATTGGCAGCAAAGTCGTGGCACTGGGAATCAGACTATTTGGAATGGGACAAATACCGGTAAACCTGAATGGAATAATCCTAATACTGACAAGCATGGTGGCAATGATGTTGGTAAACCAGGTGGATGGAGAAGAGAGCCTATGGCCATGATCAACAATGCAGATGTAAGCACATCTTCTGTTCAGGATATGAGAGATAGTTCATGTGGAGCTGCTGAGCATAAGGGATATCATTACTTCACCAATGACCAATACAATCAAATTTTGAGTCTTTTGAACAAGGAATCTAGAGAGCATCAATCAAATATGGCAGGTACAGGTGAGGCTAAGTGTTTCATGAGCAGCATTACACAGAAAACACAGGAGAAAGAATGGGTTGTAGATTCATGTGCTACCCATCACATCACTTCTGATTTAGAATTACTATCAAGCATTAAATGTACAACAAAAATTGATAGAGATAGGGTGCATCTTCCTACTGGAGAACAGGATGATATTACTCATATTGGTAGTACAACCCTATTAGACAAGAAAAAGATTAAAAATGTGCTTTATGTTCCCAATTTCAAGTTTAACTTGCTCTCAGTAGCAAAATTAACAAAGGAGCTGAAATGTAATGCCAATTTCTTTCCTGATTTCTGTGTGTTTCAGGATCTTTGGAATGACAATGTGAATGCGATTGGTAAAGAAAGAGGAAGCCTATATGTGCTTAGAGGACTGGCTAGCACAATAAAGGCACTTAATGCTATAAGCAGGGCAAACAAAGGTTCAAGTGAAGTATGGCACAACAGGCTAGGTCACTTATCCTCATCAACAATGAAGCATGTAGTAGGTTTGCATAATAAGAGCAATGAAATGTCACAGGAAAATTGTCTGATATGTTCACTAGCAAAGCAGACTAGACTAAAGTTCCATTGAGTAGCTCTAGAGCAAAGGTAGCATTTCATCTTGTACATATGGACCTATGGGGACCCTATAAGATTGCTATATTTGATAAGAAACAATACTTCTTAATGATTGTGGATGATTACTCTAGATATAGATGGGTGTTCTTTTTGTAGCCAAAATCTGAAGCAGCAGTAGCAATAAAACAATTTATTACTATGGTTCAAAACCAGTTTGGTATTGTGATTAAAATGATAAGATCAGATAATGAATCTGAATTCTTTAATGTACAATGTACTGAGCTACTAACAGGTCTTGGCATAATTCACCAAAGCAGCTGCCCTTATATACTCCACAACAGAATGGCATAGTGTTAAGGAGACACAGATATATACTTGATACTGCAAGAGCTTTGAAGTTTTAAGGAACAATTCCAATCAGATATTGGGGAATGTGTGTTAAGACAACAGTATACCCGATCAATAGGTTACCATCAAGTGTTCTAGGGGGGCAAAACTCCATATGAGTTGTTATATCACAGGAAGGCTAATATTGCACACTTGAGAGTTATTGGCTATTTATGCAATGCAACAAATTTGGTCAAGACAGACAAGTTTACAGAAAGGGCCAAAGCAGCCATTCACATGGGATATTCTGAGACACAAAAGGGCTACATTCTGCTTGATTTAGCCACAAGGCACAAGTAGAGATGTTATATTCAAAGAATCAGAGTTTCCATTTGCTAAGAAAGATGGAAAAAGTTCATTGAATGCGCAGGAGTACATAGAGCAAGGAGTACTGCAGTTCTCACCTCTGCCCACACAACCAGGTAGCAGCATATATGATGGAAATGTGCCCACCTCAACAACAGAAGATATGAGTGTGCAAGGCAATAGGCAAAATGATCTGCAAGAAAATTTACTAGACCTACATAAGATAAATACTTATGGTATGCAGGAAGTTTCTCAAAATGTGGAGGATATGGATACTCTTCATGCAGATACACAAAAGGGATGGACATCAAGAAGGTGCTGAAGTTTCAAATCAGGAGGCAGGAAGATGAAGGTGATGAGAACTCAAGACCTAATAGAAAATCCACAAGGCAAGTTAAAGAGCCAATATGGATGAAGGATTACGTAACAACAAAGAAGACAACTAGCTGCACCTATCCCATCTTAAACTACCTGACCTATGATCGTACCAGTGCAAATTATCTATGCTACTTGGCTAAGTTCTCTCAACTAACATAACCACAAACATTCAAGGAAGCAGTGAAGGAAAACAGGTGGATAGAAGCTATGAAGCAAGAAGTAAAGGCATTAGAAGAAAACAACACATGGGAAATAGTGAACTTACCAGAAGGCAAGAACACTGTTGGATCCAAATGGGTGTACAAGATCAAGTTCAAGGCAAATGGAGAAGTGGAGAGATTTAAGGCAAGGTTGGCTGCAAAAGGATACAGCCAAAGGGAAGGTTTGGATTATCATGATACATTCTCACCAGTGGCAAAGATGGTGTCACGCCCCGAACCTGGGCCTGGACGTAACACAGCACCCGGTGCCTGACTACTATGACCAAGCGAACCAACTGGCTGGCTGAATCAACATGTGATATTATAACATAATGAAAGCGGAAGATAAACTAACACATGTTGATACGCTGAAAGTCAGAATGATATAATTAATGTGCGGAAACACAAACATAGGTCTGAAGTATATTTGTAGCCAACATTGCTTAACATGAAAAGCCTGTGACTCTGTCTAACTGTTACTCTAGTCTATGAAGCCTCTAATGAAGTACTGAAAACACTGACTGTCTGAAAATACTGAAGACTGTAAGGTAATGATAATATTCTGAAAGAACTGGGGATCACCAAATAGCTGGTACGAGAATCCTAGCACTCTGAATCGTTAACCTGTAAATCATTACCTACATCGTGAGATGCAGGCCCCGGGCAAAAGGGACGTCAGTACATTTGAATTGCACCGGTATGTAAAGCAGCTGAAAGAAAGAACTATAAATGTTAAAACTGAAACTAAGCTAATAACTGAGAATTGATAATTGATAACTGAAATGATAACTATTGAAACTGAAACTGAAATGATAACTGACAACTGAACTTATAACAGGTAACTGAAATGATAACTGATAACTGAAATGATAAAGGACGCAAGTATATGAATACTCCCTTTTCTGAATGATGAACAACCTATTTATCTGCATAAGCTGCGGTCTCGAGTCCAATATATATGTGCACAAGCTACGGCCTCAGGCCCAAGTATATGTATACATAACTACGGCCTCAAGCCCAAAAATGCATAAAGCATAAACTACGGCCTCAGGCCCAAACATGCATAAAGCATAAACTACGACCTCAGGCCCAAGTATGCATAAAGCATATAAACTACGGCCTCAGGCCCAAATACAGGTGTTCAACACTCAGGAACTGAGAATCATACTGAAATACATGATGCTGAAATACTGAACCATACTGAGTTACATGATACTTGAATGCTTAGACTGAGACATGTATTCATGAACTGATTATGAAAATTGAAACTTTAACTATTTATGACATGCTGAGTAATCTAGACTGAGACTCATGGGCATCAAACCCAAGTCTATATTGATTATGCACTGATTTCACAACATTCAGAATGAAAGTCATGAACGAGTTACGAAGCTAGAGAATAGAAGTTCTACAACTATTCAAGGAACTGGGATTAACTATATCTCTGAGGCAATTGGTAACGTCGTAAAAGAAACGTAGTGTAGAGAGAATCATTAAAATTCCCAAACATAGAGAGTTAGCCTCACATACCTTAACTTCCTGCTCTTGAGCGTAATACAACGTTTGTCAACCCTTTCAACTTTAATCTATAGCAATACAAGTCAAAGGGATTCCATATTAGCTATGATACTCATGTTTTGGTCACTTAAGTATTTTATCAAACACTTGATGAGAATAAAGCTTCATAGTCTTTATTAATGGTGTCTCTACACCCAATAACCCATTTTCTTGCTCCTAGATAAATTCTAAAGTCTCAAATGGTTATAATCAACATCATTCTTTATCACCCACAAGGTAAACAACACCCTTAACCAATAATCAACAATCAACAACCCAAACCTATAACCGTTCATGCTTTTCTATCAAACCCATCAACTCATATCTCATGAACTAGAGTCTATAATCATTAATCCAATGCTAGAATCAATTAGAGGGTGAAGACATTACCTTTTTGAAGTTCAATCCCCTTGAATTCGAGTTCTAGGGTTCCTTCTCTCAACAATGATGTTCCAATCGAATATCTAATGATATGGAGGGTTTACCCATGTTAATAAGATGTTGAGAAATTGAAATTAACTTAGAATCACCATTAGAACTTACCTTGGATGGTGGAGGGACCCTTACGGAGTTAGATTTTTGAGAGCTCTCCTTTCTAGAGCAAGTTTTTGTGTTTTGGGGGTGTGGGGGACGAAGTAGGGCTTTAAAATGATCCCCTAAGTGCGCCCCCCGAGCACCTGAAGGCCTGACCGCGCACCTGACTACGCAAAATGGCAGAAACACTACCACAAGTGCGCGGCCGCGCACAGGGCACGCACTGGGCGCGCATATTGCGCACTATTCTGTAAAATACACATAACTTTTTCCACAGTTATCCGTTTTGGCTTCACAATATATCGTTCGAAAGCTATTTCAAAGGCCTACAACTTTCATGTTTTGAGTCTTCCCGAATACCTTCCACATTTTCACTAGATCCTGCTGCAAGACTGACCTTTTGTAATCTTAGTAGATTTTATCGAATCTTGTACACCTCACTCTTCGTCTTGATTCTAAAATAAGTATTTCCACCCATACTCTTACCAATAGAACTTCACATGTCCAAAATATAATATTACTACTCATTTAGCACATTCATACCTAAGCCGAATTTACGGGGTGTTACACAACCAAGTTAAGAATTAAATAAATTACAAAAATAACATTTACTCTGAGAGGAATAATTCACAATTACATGTTATAATTTACCATCGTGTACTTCTAATAAGCTATTAATAATTTGACAAATAATTCAATACGCTAATTCATTACTAAAAGAATATTAATGAATATTCATAAAATTTTTCTCTTACTATCAAATAAAGTAATAACTTTCATAAACCACAAATACAAAAAATTATTGTTAAACGAAATAACATAAAAAATAAAATTTGAAGAAAAATATTAATAATCAAGACCTGACAAAAATTAGAACTTTGGATGAAAGGTTTTATCAAATTCACTTTTGCGACGCGATATTATATTCTCAAATCTTGAAATGCGATTGATAAAGAAAGTTTTTTACTGCTCATAGGATTTTAAATGAATTTTTGATGATCTACATACAAATCCAATTACGGACGATTGCAAAAGAACTTTGGGACGAGCTTATGCATAAGGCATTGGGCGCATACCAGGCGTATGTCTAGGGCATTGAGGTGGGAGGATCAAGATTTATTAGTTTTAGAAACTTATATTTTTATTGTTTTCATACAAACATAATATTTAATAATACTTATACGTTTGTTTAAAATGTTCTATACTCATTGACATGGGTACACGCGCAAAGCGCGTATCATAAGACTAGTTAAAAAAGAAAAAAGAAGAAAAAAGAAAAAGAATAATGACGACAATCAAAGTCTTAATTGTTGATACAATGTTTTAGGAAACCTTTTACTAGATATCTTGTGTATAAATGAACATTGCACATATAGATGTATACAATTATTTAGTAATTGTTGTAAATAGAATTGTATTTATGGTGAATGTCTATATTTAGAGAGATTCTAGGGTTTATTGCTTGGTGGTTAAGTCACCTTCTCCCTATAAAGAGAGGGTTCTATTCCATTGTAATTCATCTAATATGTTATTTATGGTGAATGTCTATATTTAGAGAGATTCTCTTCTTATTCATTTATTATTTTATAATACGTTATCAGCACGAGTCTCTGATTTCCTATTGGAATTTAGCCCATATTAATACTCGTCTTTGAGAGCTTGATGGTACCACCCGTGGCTTATTGAAATCAAGGGTTTGTTGTCTATGATTAGGTATATTTTCAATCCGTCATGAGTTTTGTGGCTTTTAATAAGTTATGTTATATATGTGGCAAAATATAGCCAAATACAAAAGAATGTAATTTGAGTCTTTTGGTTACTCTAGATTTAATATTTTACTCTAAGACTTGCTAAGTTACTAGTATATATATATATATATATATATATATATATATATATATAGTAGGTATTTTGATGTTATTTTCATCATGACTATTCCAGTGATGGATTATGAAGTGGATAAATTAATACTAACTTTTCTTGAACTTCAGCAAAGTTCATTAAAAAAAATGTATGATCGTGAGCAAAAGAAGTGAAAAATCATCCCATTGAATTTGCTTCATTCTCATTCCCTTAAGAGAATGTGATAGCAATATGTGATAAATCTGAAAGAAGACAAAATTATTACCATGAAGGTATCAATGGATGTGGACGTGGCAATAGACGAAATTATAACCGTCATCATTGTGATAATGAGAATAATAAGGATTCTCAAAATAATCCTTCACTCTGTGAAAGTAATATTTGTCATCAATTTGACATGAGATTTTATAAAGCACATATAGATGATTATGGTCCATTCATGATGTGAATGTGACAACATCTGATTTATGAATACATATTAATTCTTCAAAGAATATGAACGTGCTAGATAGTGAATATACCGCACTCACCTCTAGAAGGAGGTTTGAGATGATATAAGAAAATAATGTCATTATTATGGCATGAATGGTCATTGGTCACGTACCTATTGTACGCCAAAATATTCTGGCAATGTGATTATTAAAGGACAACAATAATGCAAGAAACATATCTTGCATATAATTTTGAACATGGCCATAATGGTATAACTTTCTCCTTGAAAGAGATATATGACCATATGGATGTTGATGAATATATGGTAGTAAAAAATTAATTGAGAGCTCCGGAAGAGGCAATTATCACTATGTTGGAGAAATAAAATTGATTATCAATAAGATATTGTGTTGTAGTAAGTCTCAAAGAAACTTTTTTAGTTTCTAAAGTATTCGCGAAAGCGGTTGGTTATATTGAGACTATAAATAAAGGAAAGAATTAATATCCTCTATTACTACAACTTATAGCGGGATAATATGTATGTGAAAAGTTACCCGCCTTATTCTCCAGTTTGTACTATACAAATAAAAGAATACCACAATAAAGTGGATGTTTATTGATAATAAAATCAATATCATAATAAAATTGGAGTTTATTGATAATTGCACACGTCATGGTGTAAACCTGAACTTTATCAATATTGATAATTTATCCAGTTGGCATAACTAGTTTAGCCATATCAATTTAAGTATGATGTGCAAAAATAAAAGAGAGTTCATATGGGTAAATATTAAAGAACTAGAAAGTTCTTTACAAATTCTCTTACGTTGCTTGTTCTTATTAATTAATAGACCAATTAAAATTGGGATTGAATCCCATGAATGCTGGAAATATCAAAGGTGAATATGGGCCCATTCATCTGCCATGTATACCACATAAGATGCATCTATGAGATGGTTGCATGCGCGATTATTATTAACCCGCAACATGGTGTTTGCGAGGTAACTTGCTCAATAATTTGATTTAGAGCATAATTTCCAGATATTTTATTCAAGATAGTTCATATTGATAAGTTGATTTACATCACAGTTGGTTTAGCAAAATGATTTATTGAGTGCCTCCACTTAATAGCTGAACAATTGCTTATGAGAACAAAGTTATCTATAGCAGTTTGATATACGTTATTTACCAAAGTATATTATTTTCTCCCCTCACAAGTGGTTCAGGGTCAGGAACCAAATAATTCCATCTTATTATTATTGATGTGCGGCGTATATTTTGATTAACACCATAACGCACAAAGGTAGATTTTTTCAAAGTTGAGGAAGCATGTTAGTTTTTCTAACACGAGGAGGAGAAAGGATAAACGGTTGAGAAAAAGTTACGTAGAATGAATTATCATTTCTACATCTAGATCATCGAATAAGATAATATGAACTTGAAGTTCATAAAAAAATAATTCATGTGCAATATATTGCAAAGCATGCCAGACGCATTTGCTGACCCAATGAAAGTAACTATATTCTCACTGCAAATGCTCCTATTAGAATAAATCCTAGAAGGACAAAGTCTATGGTACGCTTAAGCATATAGACAAATCGGTTTCAAATAAAACTTCTTGATAAAGAAGATGAGCAAATGATCGAAATGATCATAATAAGGAGGCAAGTGATCTAGAAGATCACATGACATAACACTTCATAAAATCTCAAGAGAGGTTCAGGTACCTGAAAATATGAATGAAGAGATCTCTATGTTATGTCTTTATGGGAAAAAAATGAGGTTGGAACCGATAAAAAATATTCGTTGACGACATCTATAATAGCGCTAAATATATATATGAGGATCTTAAGTCTAGAAAAACAATTTCGAATAGAATTGGTTTCATATGAAAGACATGTAGTTCAAACACTTGAAAGTATAAAGTCAATGGTATGTGCAATCAGTTCCCGATATCTTATATGTCTAGCGTGACATGAAAACTTGATATGCGTCTAAAGTCTATTATATGGCTTAACTTATATGACAATCCATGAACGATTTAAGTTGCTTGAAGCATATACATTTCTTGATCATGAAATACCACTTCCTCAGTGCAATTTGTGCACAAATGTATCTTGCTATAACAATAAGCATGATAATATGATAGCGAGAATACCTCTATGAAGATATTGAAAAACCATTCCACGACATTACATGAAGACATTATATATCTATCAAGAATGATGATTTCAAGGTGCAATATATTCATTCAAGTTAATATGGCTGATTTGTTTATCAAATCTATACCAACGATCTTTTGAAGATGGTACACAAGATTGGAATGCGAAGGCTAAAGGATGTGAATTGATGCACTCATCAGGGGGAGTTAATACGCATTGTACTCTTTTTTCCTTACAAGGTTTTGTCCCGTTGGGTTTTTCTTGCAAGTTTTTTAACGAGTCAACCAAAAGACGTATTTCTAAACATGTGTACTCTTTTTCCTTCTCTAGAATTTTTTCCCCACTGGATTTTATTTTAGTTAAAGATTTAACGAGGCACATTATCTGTTGAATAGACATTCAAGGGGGAGTGTTATAAATAGAATTGTATTTATGGTGAATGTCTATATTTAGAGAGATTCTAGGGTTCATTGCTTGGTGGCTAAGTCACCCTCTCCCTATAAATAGAGGGTTCTATTCCATTGTAATTCATCCAATATCAATAAGAATTCTCTCTCTACTTTTCTCTGCAATACTCTTCTTCTTCATTTATTATTTTATAACAGTAATAAACTTTTATTTACCAAGAAGAAAAAAATATTCTATACTCCTTCTTCTTTTACTTTTTTGGTCACGCAAAATAGTCATAATCTACTCTAGTGACATGCATTTCTATTTACCAAGAGACATTGTTCTTCGTTTGGATTTATCCGTTTGTTGTTTACCGTTTGCTACTTCTAGTGATATGTGATCTGATGTTGCGTTACAACTTCCCTTGGTGGAAGGTTTTTATTCAAGTCTTCTAAAAACAAAAGGTGAAGGAATTTCTCGGATCTTTTATTTTAACTCGTTATCATTCACAAGATAATAAATGGACAAAAAATAACGTGATTTCGGTCTTACTATATGTAGAGGGAAATGAAAAAAATGATCAAAATTGTTTTGATTGTTAAAAGAGAGCTGTTTGAAAGTTACAGCATAATCATTCTGGACGAAAATTATGGGAAACTTACACAAATGTTCCAAATAAATCTCAATTTACCAACCTCTAGCCATTAGTCATAGACTTACCAAAACTAGCCAACAAAAATTGAAAAACCAAATAATATGGTTCTTTCTCTCAAAGAATTACATGCAAAAATCACCTTCCATATTCTTAAGCGTGATTAGCAACATTAGATACAAGACGGAAAGGAAATTTCATGGACGGGGTGTCACGACCCCAGTTCGCCCTCCGTGAACATGTCGTGACGACACCTAATCCCTACGACTAGGTAAGCCTAACAATGCGGAAGATAAACCATAATTGCAGAAGAAAGTAAATAAAACCGAATTGGTAAAATAAAACGGTATTTAAGGTGCCGCTCGGCACATACCACAATAATTCTCGAAGCTAACAAAATCCCCAAAACCCGAAAACTCACAAATCACAAGCTAAGGGATACATAAGAGGCTCTGACTCAAGAATGTCTATACAAAGGAGAAAATACTGAAGGAGCTATACTTATTACAGAAAGCTGGAAAGGGACTCCTCGGTCTGCGGACGTAGCAGATATACCTCAGAGTCTCTACCGATACGCCTCATTCCAAGGCTGACAGAACTGAGTGGGAGTACCTGTATCTGCACAACAAAAATATGCAGAAGAGTAGCATGAGCACACCACGGCGGTGCCCAGTAAGTATCAAGACTAACCTCGGTGGAGTAGTGACGAGGAACAGTCAAGACACCTATCGGTCAAATAAACAGTATAATCATAGGAATAATGGAAACAATATATAAATATGTAAAGACTGCATGAATGACCAAGAATGCTACAATTCACACTAATGGAAAAGGACAACAAGTAACAACGAGAATATAATAAATGATGATACGAAATGACGGCAGAATCACAATCCAAATCCTAAGATCACAACACAGCAAGGGGAAAACAAGTCAATAACTCATATCCTACGATGATGTTCACATAAGGTCTTATCCAACTCTTTCCACAATTTTTACCAAGTCTCGGACAAACCACAACTCACAAAGACCCAGCATCTGAAATCTAACAATTGGCATCCTGTGCCCCATCAATCTCATGGTCATGTTGACAACTAACTGGCTAACTAGGGCCACTCTCACATATATAATGGATAAACGAGGGCGTATCTCCACCCTTAGCAAAATCGGAAGGAATTCACCTTTAATGGGGGTGTTCGACTACGTGTATGCTTGTGCAAGTGTTTCTAACAAGAATTCTACCAACTAGTAAACATGAAAAGGAGAACGGACCGCACGTGCGATGTTTCCTCACAGCTTCCAAGCGAATAAGCTCATACAGGTAAGCAACCCACAATCACAATATTAAACAGATAGGAATGTCTCCACAGGCCGTCACAATTCTTTACAATCAACCCCTGACATAGCCCACCTTATTTCGCCATGCGTGCAAATAATAATATAATAGGCACTGCCTTATTTCGCCACACGTGCATCACAATATTCCCACCTTATTCTGCCACATGCGCAACTCACATATAAGCATATAACATATCCCGCCTTATTATGCCGCATATGCAAAACATCAATAGCAATAATAGCACGGCAAAGACCTCGTGCAACCCTTCAACAACAACCGCACGGCAGAGACCTCGTGCATCACAGTACCAACAGCCGCACGGAAGAAACCTCGTGCATCACAATATCAACAACCGCACGGCAGAAACCTCGTTCATCACAGTATCAACAACCGCACGGCAAATGACAATATATACGGGAACAAAGCAAGAGAATCACAACTAACTCATAAGGAATAACCGTAACAGAGAAATACTAAGAGCAATAAGAACAACTCAACAAGGATAGATAATACGAAACAACAATTCCAAAACACTCAGTTCAACAACAAGGAAGTTAACATGAATCAAATAATTACAATTAAGGAAATATCAACTAAACATAGGATATCTAACTTCTTTCCAATTAAGACCAATTAATTACACGAGAGATAGAAATAATGCTTTCTAGATAAAGACAAGCAGTTAGGAATGATAATATGACTATAGAAGGGTGAATGTCTACAGTTAAACAAGTAAAAGTCAATTAGGCAACAAGAATAACCAAAAAGGCAGATAAATTCCAAGTAAGTCATGTAGAGGTGAAACTAATAACAGGAACTCAATCGTATCAAGAACAACTTCATATTCGGTGATTACAAGAATCTAAGAACCTAAAAGGGGCAATTTCCACAAATAAATCCGAGCACGCACTCGTCACCTCGCGTACAAGGAATACAATCAACAAAGAAGACTCAAATCCTAAGGGGAAGTCCCCCACACAAGGTTAGGCAAGATACTTACTTCGAACCGGCTAAAATCAACTAGCAACCACGTTTTTGCCACGAGTACTCGACTCCAAATGGCCCAAATCTATTCAATTAAATCACACATTGTAATTAACATCTCAAGCAATTGATTCTACTATTTAATTCAAAGCTAAGATGCGAATTTAGGTAAAATAACCAAAATGCCCCTCAGGCCAACGTGGTCAAAACCCGAGGTTCGAACCAAAATCCGGTTACCCATTCTCCCACGAACCCAAATATATGATTTGTTTCTAAACCGGACCTCAAATTGAGGTCCAAATCCCCAATTTTAGAAAAACCTAGGTTCTACCCCAAACCCCCAATCTCACCCATGAAATTCATTGATTTTAAGTGGAAGACATGTTAAAGGATGTAAATGATTGAAAGAATTAAGTAAAAATCGACTTACAATGATTTGGAAGAAGTTCTGTCCTTGAAAAATCGCCTATGGGGTTTGGGTCTTGAAAGAATGGTGAAAAATGGTAGAAATTCGACTAAGTATGAATTTGCAGAGTCTCTGATGTCGCAATTGCGAACCCCGACCAAGCCTGGGATTTGCGAACCTTTGTTCGCTTTTGCGAACTCTGAGGGAAAATGGGAGGTTCGCATTTTCGAACCATAAGGTCGCATTTGCGAAACCTCACCCTTCGTATTTGCGAGATTAAGTATCGCATTTGCGATAGCTTCAGGCCTGGCACATTCTCGCATTTGCGAGCTGACCTTCGCAATTGCGAGCTCGCATTTGCGAGCCAGGCTTCGCAATTGCGAAGCCTGCAGGTCAGTTATGGCTGCAATTTTTCCAAGGTTGAAAAAGCACTCCGACACCTATCCAAAACTCACCCGAGCCCTCGGGGCTCCAAACCAAACATGCACACAACCTCAAAAGCATCCTACAGACTCACTCGCGCGATCAAATCGCTAAATTAACATCATAAACATCGAATCAAGCCTCAAAACTCATGATTTCTTCCAATTTCTTCATAAAATATCAAATTTCCATTTTAAGTCCAAAACACGTCAAACGACGTCCGTTTTCAACCAAACTTTACAGAAAGCGCTTAAACCATATTTAAGGCTTGAACCGGGCGCTGGAACCAATATACGGGTCCGATACCATAGTCTTCTAATCAAATTTCATTTTCAATTTCCTTAATTATTTACAGAAAATAATTTCACACAAAAATTCATTTCTCGGACTTGGGACCTCGGAATTCGATTCCGGGCATACGCCCAAGTCCCATATTTTCCTACGGACCCTCAGGAAGCGTCAAATCACGGGTCCGGGTCTGTTTACCCAAAATGTTGACCAAAGTCAAATTTATTCAATTTAATATCAAAATTTAGCATTTTTCTCACAGAATTCATATTTAAGCTTTCCGGCTACGCGTCCGGTCTGTGCACGCAAATCGAGGCAACCCTAGATGAGGTTTTCAAGGCCTCGAAGTACAGAATGGGTAAGAAAACAAGTGATGACCCCTTTGGGTCGTCACACGGGGTAGCAAATAAGGTGATGAAATACAAAAATCTATACAATATTCCAAAAATCTAAACAAAAAAGAAACTTTCTCAATGGGTATAGTTGAAATTCATTGAAAATATATAGATAAGTCAATATACAAAATTTGAGGAAGATTGGAGGTGATTTGGACTGGTTTTGTATCAAAATTTGTAATTAAATCGAGCTCAAAAAAGTCTTCTGCGACACATGTATCAAACATGTATCACGCATGTATCACACACACAGGTATACATGGATATACATGTGATACACAATTGATACAAATGTGATACACAAATGATACACAGTGTGATACACATATCATTTTTTCATGTTAAGCTTTTACTTCGAATTTTCAATTCAAACCACCTCAAAACTTCACCAAATCATCCCAAAACTGAGATTCAAGCTCCTTATGTTGTGCCCAATCTATTCTAATAACACCCACTCAAAACAAAGCAAAAATTTAATATTTTTTGCTACAAATAGCTAATTGGCTAATTTGGCTAATATTAGTAATATTTTATCAATTGGCCAATTTTTGTAATGAGCTACTTATAAATGGACATAGCTGGTAATTTTCCAAAAATTTTTCACACCTAATACCATGGTGGATCTAGACAATCAAACGGCTCTGATTATGCTGGGCATAAAGCCCATTAAAGGAAAACGCATTTCTTAATAGAATTCTTTTTCCTTTCAAGGCTCAATTATGAGACCTCTAATTAAGGGTTAAAAGATCTTATTTATCTCACCACATTTTTTTGTGGTCGAAGAATAGAGGTTTAAAAAAGAATGATAAAAAAAGGCATTTTTTGGGCGTTTAGTACATTAGTTATTGACCTGTTAAATGGGCCGACCCGACCCGAACCCGTTGACTCCTGGCCCCTGGGTCCTTAATCGGGCCAGTCCGGTTCACTTTCTTATAGGGGTTGCTCCGAATTTGACCTATTAATCAAAATATGTTGACCCGACCTGGACCCGTAACCCGTAACCACCTTAACCCGGGCCCTAATGGGCTGAATCCAGTTTTATAAAAAAAGTTAAAAACTAGTAAATGATAAAAATTTCAAAATTTATACATATATACGAACTTGAAATTACTACATGTCCTTGAAGCTAATTAGAATAAAAATGAAAGAAAAACCATACTTTATTAACATTAAAGCTTGAGAAACATATGGAATTCAACTATTTCGACAAGACGTCTCATAGTGTCTGGTACTATATTCTTTCTTCAATGTTTGGATTCAAAAATTTGCGACTTGTCTGAATATATATGTGAGTTGGTCCGGGCTAGTTGACCCGTGGTCAACTACCGGTTCGGGTCCTGTCCGGTTCAATTGGCCAAAATATTGGGATTTTTACCTTCCTATACACTATTTGAAACCTTATTCCCCTCCCTGCTCAAGTTTCAATTTAATTACATGGTCATATACAATTTACCAATTATATACAAATAAGTTTTAAATGAGTATCCCTTTATATTAGGAATTGAATAAGGAATATGAGTTATTTCCTTATCCCTTTATACTTGCCCTCTCTCTCTCTCTCTCTCTCTCTCTCTCTCTCTCTCTCTCTCTCTCTCTCTTCATCTCTCTCCACTCCTTCTCTGTTTTTTTCCCAATTTTTCTTCATTCGATGTTTTCTATTTTTTTTTAATGATTTCTTGTTGTATAGAGTTTTAATGGAATTCATCAATGGTTTTTAATCGTTTTAACTTAGCAATTTTCTTTCATGTTGCACAATTGGTGTTCAAATTAGAATTGTCAATCAATAAATTTTGAAGGTGTTTGACTCTCCACCATTGACAGCCATTAAAAAACTTTGAAGCTTTGAAATCGAATTTGGATTTTCAAAAATCATTATTTTTTTGAATTGGGTGTTTTTCTAAACAATTGGGAATATTGTTTGGAGTTTATATCTCAATTTTGAGAGTGTTTTGGTGAAGATTAGACTTGATTTTGGCTGAATTTCGGGTGAAAACTCGAAGACGAAGACGAAGACGAAGAAGAAGAAGAAGAAGAAGAAGAAGAAGAAGAAGAAGAAGAAGAAGAAGAAGAGCACATGACATACAATATACATACAAATGTGTAGTAAAGTTGTGTTATAATTGTATGTAAATTGTATTCTGTTGTAGTTATATATATATATTTTTTTGAATGTTGTATAAAAGTTGAAAAATAGTTGTATAATGTATGAATCGTTGTATAAAATTTGTATTTAAGTTATCAATACTATCTTTTTTTTACATAAAAGTGTTGATATGTATCAAAATTGTATTTAAGAGAGTAAGTTTTGATTGAAATTTTAGAGAGGAAGAAGCACACACCACATATAAAATATATACAAATCAGATACAAAATATATACAAAATATACAAAAGACATATTGTATAAATTTATATGAAAATTGTATTTGAGTTGTATGATGTTGTAGTTGTTTTTAACTGGGTAAGAAGGATGTATGAAAGTTGTAGATAAGTTGTATATTGTATACTTAGTTATCTGAAATTTATTCTATTATATATGTTGTCGTAGATATATCAAATTTTGTATTAAATTTATTTTTAATTTGTATGATACTGTACCATGCATTATTCCTTTCTTGAAATAGGATGTGTTTATTAAAGGCATTGATTTTTGCAAACTGGGCTTGTTTTGTCATGAAAGAAGTCCCCACTAAATAGGTTGTGTTTCAGTTTTCTTTTTCTTATTAACCTTGTGCCCACTTTTGCCCCAGCTTATAGATGTCAGTTGATTTCTTTTGTTGGTAAATTAGGAGGGTCCTCCTTTTCTGGCTTTGCTTTTTATCGTTCTCCCATTTGCCATCAAATTTTTTTCTTATGAGAAGCATAATATGATGTCTTTATTTTATTTATGGATAAGTGATAGAAGATATCAAACTATATTCTAATGAGATGGGATTCTCGCCAAAATCATTAGAGAAATTATTGAAATATTTCCAGCTTCACTTGTCTGCATCTTAACATTGCTACATGATCATTGCACTGGCTGAAGCAGTTTTTTTCTTCTTTTGTTTCCAAAACTCAGACAATATGCTTGTCTACAAAAAAGATTTTAAAGAAAACCAATTAGGGTGACATTTGCTTAGAAGTATTGCTTATTTTTGTACCGACCCGACCAACCGTTTTAAGCATTTGTACTTCGCTCGGTAGTTTACGGACATGAGTAGCTCCGTATGATGTATTATGACTTATGTGAATCGTCGATTTTAGTTTTCAGGTTATTCGGAATTGATTTGGAAGAATGATTCTCAGCTAGAAGCTTTAAATTTGAAAGGGTTGACCAAGTTTAACTTTTTAGTATTTGACCTCAGATTGGATTTTTGATGGTTCTGTTAGCTCCGTAGGGTGATTCTGGACTTAGGAGCACGTCCGGATTATGATTTGGAGGTCCGTAGTAGAATTAGGCTTCAAATGCCGAAAGTTGAAATTTTGAAAAGTTTGACCGGGAGTGGACTTTTTGATATTGGGGTCGGATTGGATTTTCGGAAGTTGGAGTAGGTTCATGGTATCATTTATGACTTGTGTGCAAAATTTGAGGTCAATCGGGCGTGATTTGATAGGTTTTGACGTCGTTTCTAGAAGTTGGAAATTTCAAAGTTCATTAGGCTTGAATATGTGTGCAATTCATGTTTTTGATGTTATTTGAGGTGATTTGAGAGTTCTACCAAGTTCATTTTGTGTTTTATGACTTGATGATATCTTTGGTTGAGGTCCCGGGGGCCTCGGGTGTGTTTCGGGGTGAGTTTTGAGTGAGTCCGGGCATTTCGGCACTCTGATATTGTTCTGGTACTTTTGGAAGTGCGGCTTGCATATTCTGGAGTGCAGAGCAAAAGAAAAGTGCTGAGGCACAAGAAAAAGTGCTAAGGCAGAGGAAAAATGCGGACCACATAGGAAAAGTGTGGACCGCACAATTCTTCTTGCGGCCGCACTTCAGGGTGTTCTGCAGGTTCGCCAGTCCGACTTCGGAAGCTTATAACATTTGATCCACAAGTAATTTGGAGATGATTCAAAAACAAAAGTTGTAGCCCTTCGTGTCTAGTTTCCAAAAATATAAGGAAATCATCATTTTGACATTTGTACGGAATGTTATGGCTATTTTACTAAAGCCTGGTAGGGCAAAATTTGCTGAAGTGCGGCCGCGCGATTTGGATTGCGGCCGCAGGACCTGGGATATGCGACCACACTTGAAAATGTGCGGTCAGCACTTTGGAAGGAAGCTTTGGTACTATAAATGAGGGTTAGGGTATTATTTCACATTTTGGACTTTGGGAGCTCGGTTTGTGACGATTTTTTGTGGGTTTTTAATCATCGGGGTAAGTGATTCTAACTCGGATTTGGTTAATATACATGAATATTTCACTGATTTTATAATTTAATTAGTACTTTAAGATGAAAATTTGGGAAAAATTGTAGAAACTTCATAAACAATAAATTGGGAATTTGAAGGTCGAGTTGCGATCAGAATTGGCTAATTTTTGTATGGTTGAACTCGTGAGTGAATGGGTGTTCATATTCGTGACTTTTGTCGGATTCCGAGGCGCGGGCCCGGGTGTGATTTTTGGCCGGTTTTGGATGTTGAATAAGGATTCGATCTTTATTATTTGGAATTGTTTCTTTGGGCTTTATTTGACGTATTTGAGTTGCTTTTGGCTAGTTTTGAGCCGTTCGGAGGTCGGTACGCGCGAGATAGAATTTTGAGAGCATTGCTTGGCTTGCTCGGTATTGAAATTGGCTTGTTCGAGGTAAGTAACACTTCTAAACTTAGTGTTGAGGGTATGAAACCCCGAATTACGTGTGTATATGTTTGGTGTTGATGTGACGCACACACTAGGTGACAAGCGTCTAGGCGTGCACCGTGTGAATAGTGACTCTGTTATTTCTGTGGTACTGTGTAGTTACCTGATCTTATCTGTAACCATGAAATCTCTAAGTACTTGAGCTATTGAGCTGTGATACATGTTAGAATCCGTGTCTAGGCTACATACTTATCCTGTTGGGACCCACTGAGGTCATTTTTGCTGTTGAGCTAACTGCTTTTGTTGCTTTACGTACTCAGTCATGCGCATTCATACGCATATCATATCTCAGTCTATGTTATCATTTATTGACACATCATATCATCATTTTGGGCTAGTTTCATGGCATTATGAGCCCGGGAGACTGGAGAGAGCCCGGGAGACTGGAGAGATTGATGACTGAGTGAGGCTGAGGGCCTGTGTGAGAGTGATATTATGGGATCGGACTGCACGCCGCAGCATGCTATATTGATTACATTTTATGGGATCGGGCTGCACGCCGTAGCGATATAGCGCTTGGGCTGAAGGAGCCCCTTCGGCGTCTGCACACACCCAGTGAGCGCAGTCGACTTGAGATATATATATATATATATATATATATATATATATATATAAGATAATAGACTTATACTCAGTGCATAGTATAGCGTAAGTATGGCGTGAGTATATATATATATATATATATATATATATATATATATATATATCAGTACATGAGTTCATCACTGAGAGGCATTTCATTTGACATGCGTACTTGAGATACATGGATAGAGATGCATTTCCTTTCTGCTATCCGGTTTGATGACATTAATGATTTTACCTGTATCTTGACATGTTGGCATAGAGACGTACTTTCCTCATGCTATCTTGAATGGAACATTTACCTGTTGAAAGGCTTTAGGGAAAACTTACAATTTTCAACTGTGTCATATTTTTCGACTATTTCGGTAAAGGATTTGGGTTTTCACTGATATACTTGAAAAGCGAAACGATTTTTGGGAATTATGAATAAGATGTGCATTTTAAATTCCAAGTTACTTATTTTTATTACTTGCTTTACATTGTTATGAATTGCTGTTGGCTATTGGTGTTGGGCTCGACCCTTGTTCCAGCTCGTCAATACTTTCAACCTAAGTGTACAATACTCAGCACTGTACAATACTCGTTGCGGCGTGCAACTCGATCCATATACATATCGCCACAAGGCTCTGAACGGCGTGCAACCCTAATATATATATATATATATATATATATATATATATATATATATATATATATATATATATATAATGACCATAAAATCCTCATACGATGTCGAAATTTGACGTTTCTTTTTTCTAGGACTCTGTAATTACGATACGGATCTAATGCTTCAATCAAAACAGAAATCGGAGCTCATTTGTTCAATGTGGTACCATTTATGCTTGAAGAAACGACGTCGAAACATAAGAATAACGAGCGCAACACAAACCAAACCTATCCGAAACTCATCTGAGCCCCTCGGGACCCCGTCGAAACATACCAACAAATTCCATATCATAATACGGACCTACTCGAGGCATCAAAACACACATAACAATATTGAAAAGATGAAACGCACCTCAAATCAAACTTAATGAACTTTCGAACTTTCGACTTCCAGAAATCATGCCGAAACATATCAAATCAACTCGGAATGAACTCAAATATTGCACACAAGTCCTAATACATCACACGGAGCTACTCGTGCCCCCAAACTAGCAGTCGGATTGTTACATTCTCCCCCACTTAAACATACGTTCGTCCTCGAACGTGCCAAGAGTTGTTCCTAAGCCGTCAAATCGCCGAGTAACCTTACCATGCTCATACCCGGGGGTGATCCCACGTCACCCTATCCCATATAGATCTGATAACACAACATGACCAAAATATAATTGCTCCATCCTTAGTCCGTAAACCATGGTATCCAATTTCCAACATTCGGAATTACTACAAGACCCGAACTTCGCCTATACACACTGTATAAGTCTGAACAAGCTGTATCAAGCCATAAACATGACCCACGACATAGTCACAGGATATACAACACAACTCAAATACTCATAGCGATAATTTTCAACCGCAATAGCTGCTCGATAACCAACTCGACACTGGTAACGAACCTCATATAAACTAAAATCTTGTTCTGAACCTTTGTACACTGTCAATGATGAAAGAAACACGCAGAAACTCGTAACCACTAATCAGACCAGCAAGTCATGGAACTCCCCCTCCTTCGATAAGAACTATAGCCAATTTCTAAGCCGACTTCCAATATTATCCTTCCAACTATGCTGTAATCAATTACGATAGTATCCATTCTAGGTCCAATGACCTCATCTCATCCAACACAATCATTCTAGTGACATGCCACATCAACACAATCTAAAGGCACAACTCGTGCAATCCGTGCACCAATAAGCAACAATCCAAATGTACTCAAATTATGAAAAATGACTCCAACGAGAGAACTGTCCCGCAAGCTTAACAAGTATTGGCCAACGAAATACTGAAAATCCATCACACCCCGTAGGACCATCACACGAATCTAACACAAAGGTTCACACCTCAACATAATTTTGCTGCAATGCATGCCCCATCCAAATAATAATCCATGGCATATACCTCAAGCCATCTTGCTCAAAATCAATAACCATGCGCAATTCGAAATCAAGTACTCAAAGTGCATTACCATAACCATGGAGAGGCAAATTACACAGTGCCATACAAACCCAAAATAACATAACCAATACGCCATCAATCATGCAATACTCAAGTACTCATCTCGCTCAAATTTCGTTATAAGGCCCAATAGAACTGCACCATGTGTGCTTATAAGCTACAATTCACAACTCCTCGTAGCATAGAAGAGTAACTCACAGATCATTTCAGAACACGAATAAGCTCAACAACAACCTAATGGCACATCCCTAAGCGATAGCAGTATGGAGCCAACCAATCCGACTCGGTGCAGAACACACATCCATATCAGGCATACCAATTAACCCCAAATCAACTCTCGTCACCCACAATAGATAAATAACCCTCCGAAAGTCCACAATGACTGAATCACAACACATACTATCCTCTAACTAGCTTTGGCCAAATTTTCACAGTCCACAACCACGAAATAATCTGCTCCTGAGAACTCCCAGTCTCCAAATCCGCAGAACACACGAATCACCATATCTGATCTCAACTCCACCGCCTGAATGTCTAACACATCTCTCATACACGATCATCCCGCGAGGATTACTTCTATAATTCTTCTGTGCCACAAAGAAAAATTTGAACACCAGCAGTCGATCAACTAGGAGAGTGTCGCAATACCAATGAAGTATCCATAAATCAAAACACATCCCCCTTCTGAAATGTATACTCTCATCAAGCTATACCAAATAGTAATGTTATTTACCTAGTCATCTGAAACTGTCCACGTTCCCCAAGGACTCATGACCTCCCCTTCAAAACTGAGCCATGATCTTACACATGCAAATCTCAATCCTACACAACACGCTGCATATACTATGCCATCATACGAAAAAATACGAGAACTTCATAATCCACTCCGAGTAACAAGCAACTACTCACTCAATTAGCCAAGAACTTTCCATTTGATTTCATCCGGAGAAAATCACTATACATCACATGCTCCTCACGCCAATAGAAAATATACTCCTCGACCCGTGGTAGAAACTATTGAGATCTCTTCGAAACCCATTTGCACATAATCAAGCCATCAGAACTAAATCTCTCTAACTCAACCAAGCCATGCAGGTCACCAAAAACCCAAGAGCATAGCCACGAAACACCTGTAGAAACCTACCACATCATAAGCACCCAAAGAACCAAATATATCCATTATTGTGCTGATCCGACCTACTATCAAGCTGTCCTAATTCTCCGAGTCCTTCCCGAATTTGCCTTTCAAATTGATACTTCTCCTTACTAGAACACTACGATCCTTAACCAAAGGTGCCCCATGAACTCTAGCATCGAACCATACCGCCCTAAGGCTCATAAGCTGCTGAATTCCCTCTTAAGCACCCCAAAAGTACCACAACTAAGATACCCACTCTGAAGAGACCTTCCGTGAATCTAAAGCCGCTTTTTTTCCCTTTTCTGATACTGAAATGTAGAATTTATAAGGATATAGAAATACCGTGAGTCTCAATACCATCCAATGTAACTCTCAGCTTCTAGCCATATACGAATCCGCAACATTCTCAATTGCCACGTATAAATCTTGAATTCATTAGAACCATTCTCGAGAGTCATCCACTCTACTCAAATCTCAATTAGACTGATCAATCGGACCAAACGACTTGTGCCCCCATTAGCACTCCAACACCGAAGGAAGTAACCCCATCTTAATGCAACCAGATAAATTTCTGCTCCACGCACATTACATCCTTCACCAATAACAACTCAAATCATTCCGTGATTCTCATATACCCATAAAGCCTAATACAACTCGCACCCAGAAATTCCTTTACTCAAGTCATTCTCGAACTCAATCTCTGCAAGTCATAACGGATTCACCAGTATGCCTCAAACCGAAAGCAATACAACACATAACCGTGCAATCAACCCGTCGATAGCAAGCTCCCCTACTTGGCTAAAAGCCAAGAAATAAAGCATCTGATAACTTACAATACCCATACTCTGTTGCTGCCAAAATCCCGCACTGAAATTCAACTGAATCCTTCATAAGCTCATGTAACACCAACCATCTAATATCTCAGATCATCTAAAATTCTCGCATTCACCCTTGTAATAGTCTAGCCAACTCACATAAGCAATCCAAACCCAAATTGTAACACATATAATTCACTAGTAAAAGAGAACTCGCTACAAAACAACATAGGAATCACACAAACCTCAGGACACCCCTCGGGAGATAACCCACCTGCTTTGTCTCAAACTGACATCTTCTATACCCTTCCACAGTCACAACTACTACGCAATTACTTAATCTTCCTGATTCTGAACTCATCAACAAGGCATGAGAACCTAATTCATTTCTCAGATAAACAACATAAAAGATCCTCCAATATACTCATAACTCGAGGCTATACGTCAAATCAAGATGGAAATCAAGCACCCAATAGTTCTTTCTACACCTCAAGCAAACCCTTCTCGTCATATTCAAACCATATGAACACATCTCGCAGTCACATCATACTCACCACATAGCCATCCAGCCACAAATTCCACTAATATGGACAATACCGGACATATAAATCCAAAAACATGTGCTCACTCTATCAACACTTCTTTGCTCAAGCTACAATAAAAACCCGGCCTCAAGTCCTCCAGACTGGCCCATCATCGACACACAAAAATCACATCTCGTACCTCATCCAGGGAATCACAAGCCTTCGATGTACAGCTGATACCGAGCGCTCAAGTGCGCATACGAATGCGTCGAAGGAATTCAAAGGATTACGCTTCAAGCTGAATCAATGTCGCACGATAAGGAAAGAAAGATGGGAAATATATCCTAAATGCCCAGTATCCTCTCGAAGATAGGTATGGACGTCATCATACCGATCCGCAAGACTCTACTAGACACTTGCTCATGACTTATAGAACCTATGAACCTAGAGTTCTAATACCAATCTGTCACGACCCAAAATCCACTAGTCGTGATGGCACCTAACTCTACCCGCTAGCTAAGCCAACTACTAACTAATTCAATTTTAACATTGCTAATAAGTCAGTTAAACAAAATAAATGATCTGGATCTATTACACCTCACAAGGACTGGTAGTACAAATTATGAACTTCTAAGAATTTAATTTACAAAGCTGATATGAAGAAAATACATCCTCTATTTGAAAAGTACATAAATAGAATTTTGTAATCTAAGGATACCGTGAACAAGAGACAGCTACAGCAGGAACGCAGGTATGCCTCCAAATCCAGCAACCATCGAACGTAGCAACATCGGCATCCGGGATCTGCACGCAATGTGCAGGAAGTGCAGTATGAGTACAATTGTTCCCATTTACTCAAAAAGTAACAAACCTAACCTTAGGTTGAAAGCAGTGACGAGCTGGAACATAGGTCGGGTCCAACACCAATAACCAATAGCAGTTCATAACAGTGTAAAACAAGTACGTAAAGAAGCAACTCAGAGATAGAATGCTCAGTCTTTTCATATTTTTGCAAAAATAGCCCGCCTTTCAAGAATATCAGTGAAAAAACCAAATTCTTTACCGAAAACGTCATGAAATATGAGATAGTTTGAAAACTGTAATTTTTCTAAAAAAAATCCTTTTCACAATAAATAAGATGTTTCTTTCCAGATAACAAGTGTGAAATACCTCTCTATGCCACATATCAATGTGTGTAAAAGTCATCAATGACGTGATACCGTACAACATGAGGAAAAATGCATCTCTATACCTATATGTCATGTTTGCATGCCAATGCCATGTATCTCAGAGATGAATCATGTACTCACACTCTCAGAGTACTCAATCTCACTGTCTCACACTTTCCACTCATCATGCTCAATCACTCGGTACTGTATATGGTCCATTTGGCCCAGGGAAGATCCATTCCATAATATATACATCACTGACTATCAGTCACTCGGTACCGAGGAAGGCCAATCCGGCCCCATAGAGAAGATCCAACTCCAGGTATATAAATGCTTCGGACAAGATCCATGTCCAGGGAAGATCCATTCCTCAATATAATATCATCCGCGTTCACTGGGGGTGTGTTACAGACTCCGGAGGGGCTCCTTCAGCCCAAGCGCTATCACAAGCCAGATCCAGGCATAAATCAATATAACATGCTGTGGCGTGCAGCCCGATCCCATAACTGTCACTCATAATCAAGCTCTCGTCCTCACTCAGTCATCAATCTCTCCAGTCTTACCCACGGGCTCATAATGTCATGAAGACTAACCCGAAATAATGTTACGATGTGCCAATGAATAATAACTGAGATTGAGATATGATATAAATGCATGAATATGATTGAGTACAAAATATCAACGAAATCAATAAGATGACAGCAAGAAACAACCACTATGGGTCCCAATAATATCAGCATAAAGCCTAGACATGATATCTAGCATGATGTACAACTCATTTACTCTATCACATGGTGAAAACACAGATATCAACAAAAATAGGGCCACTATTCATTGCCCTGGGAACAACAAAGTCACAGTTCACAGGGTGCACGCCCACACGCCCGTCACCTAGTATGTGCGTCACTTCAACACCAATCACATAGCATATAATTCTGGGTTTTATACCCTCAGTACTAAGTTTAGAAGAGTTACTTTTCTTAAACAAGCCAAATTACGACGCCGAGCAAGCCAAGCGATGCTCCAAGAATGCCATCACGCGCGTTTCGACCTCCGAACGGCTCGAAACTAATAAAAGACAACTCAAATATATCAAACAATGCTAAAGGAACAAATCCCAATCGAAAAAGGTCGAATCTTTAATCAAAAGCCCAAATCGGCCAAAAAGCCCAACCCAGGCCCGTACCTCAGAACCCGACAAAACTCATAAAATCCGTCAACCCATTCAATTACGAGTTCAACCATATGAGTTTCACTCAAATCCGACTCCAAATCGGTGTTCAAAACTCAAAAATTCATATTATGAAACTTTAGGCCAAAACCCCCAATTTTTTCTTTAAAATTCATCAACCAAAAGCAAAAATCGAAGACAGATTCACGAAATATAACCAAAATCGAGTAGAGAACACTTACCCCAATTCATATGCTGAAAATCGCCTCGAAAATTGCCCAATTCCGAGCTCCCCAACTCAAAATATGTTAAATGAATAAAACCCTTATTTTAACATTGTTTTGAATCGTTTCTTGTGCCAAAAGATCTCAAAACTCACTTTTGATGCCTCTAATTGATTTCTTGTGAAATTCTAGTCAAGTTAGGATCTTGAATCATTCCATTTGACCTTATATTGAAGGAGATATGTTGATTTCAATATTTGCAAATAGTGCAGATTTTTAAATACACAGTCAGTGGCAATTTCGTAAATAATCTGTAATTTGGCAACCCAATTCTTAGTAAAATAACAATAGAATCCTCATACGATGTCAAAATTTGATGATTCTTTTTGCAATGGCTCTGTAATTACGATACGGATATAATGATTCAATTAAAATAGAAATCGGAGCTCATTTATTCAATGTGGTACCATTTATGCTTGAAGAAACGACGTCGAAACATAAGAAAAATGAGTGCAACACAACCCAAATCGATCCGAAACTCACCTGAGCCCCTTGGGATCCCGTCAAAACATACCAACAAGTTCCATATCATAATACAGACCTACTCGAGGCCTCAAAACACACATAACAATATCGAAACGATGAAACGCACCTCAAATCAAACTTAATGAACTTTCGATTTTTCGACTTCCAAAAACTCACCCGAAACATATCAAATCAACTCGGAATGAACTCAAATTTTGCACACAAGTCCTAATACATCATACGGAGCTACTCGTGCCCCCTAACTACCAAGCAAAGTGCAAATGCTCAAAATGACCGGTCGGGTCGTTACAAAATAGGAGAAATTAGGAGTTCAATTAAGGTGGCTAAATTTGGAAAAGAAAGGAAATAGAAGAGAAAAGAAGGGGTTGCAATTTTCAGATCCAATTCCAACACACCACAACCCAAACCCCACCTGACCGGCCCATATCCTTCTCTTAAAACACCCATCTCCCTTCCCCTTAACCCTGGACATCAGCGACAGAACACTCCCAAATAGAAAAACCCTAAATCCCTTCTCTCTTCTTCAACAATAAAAAGCGGACCCCCTCCCCTTCCTAATAACCTAGTAACCGCCGTTTCCACCATCTCCAGAACAAATGTACTTACCCCCCCCCCCCCCTCCGATTCGAACCCTAGCCAACCGCCACTCTCTTCTTTTCTCTCTATCATTCAAGCACATTCTCATCTCACTATCATTTACACACACAATCTATCATCTGCTATCTTCAAAACATATACGAAAATAAAATAAAGCGGGTCCGAAATTGAAGCTCTGAACCTCAGTCCGAAAACAAAAAATTTAAAGAAAAAATGGTAGAAACAAAAGGGTTAAACTACAAAGTGATCTCTGCAAGTTATATGAAGTTGTAGCTTTTGATTTTTCCAAATTAATGAGTTTCTAAAGCTTTTCGACTGGAAGAGGTTGTTGATTTTCTGCTGGATCTGGATTTGCTGAACTCCTCGCGTTTCTTCTTTGGCCTTTATTTGGCACTTCTGCTGTAATGCTACATCTTAGGTATTCCTTTAATC
Organism: Nicotiana attenuata; assembly: GCF_001879085.1. Taxonomy (NCBI): domain Eukaryota; kingdom Viridiplantae; phylum Streptophyta; class Magnoliopsida; order Solanales; family Solanaceae; genus Nicotiana; species Nicotiana attenuata. The sequence goes on from NW_017673397.1 coordinate 100,438, forward strand.
TTCTATTCATTGTATGCCTAAAACATGCCATACGTCATGCTGAAATTGCAATAGTATGCATGCTTCTGATAGTAAATGCCCTTTATGATTAATTAATGATGATCAATTGTTTGTCACAATAAGTTAGGTTAAAGCAGTTTACTGGCATTTACTATGATGATTTGTTTGGAAATCGTGTTGGATCTGATTGTGCATTGAATAATCAGTAGCAAATATGCTGAGTAGGAAATGTTTAGATCGGACAGATTTGGTTATTAATAGGTTACTTTGCTCGTTTGTTTGGATATGGCGAAGTCAGATTGGGAGTGTAGAAGCTATAATATTAATTTTATTAAAATGAACAATGTTGTAACAATTCATTCTCACAGTAATTTCATTATTCTTTGGTCTAATGTTATTTGGTTCTATTGTTACAATGTTGTAAAGTAATTCTATAAGTTTGTTGATTGCACATGTATGGTATTAAGGACTTGACTGGCCTGGTCCAATTTAGCTGAGCCAGGCCCAAGCGTTGAAGTTGTCATTGGGCTAGTCTGATGAATTTTCTCCTTGGATAAACAATATTAGGCTGATGAATCTTTCTCCTAGGATAAACGTCTTAGTCTGATGAACTTTTCTCCTAAGATAGAAGTCTTAGTCTGATGAATTTTTCTCCTAAGATAAAAAGCGAAGATGAATTTAATCCTAGGATAAGCGTTTTAGTCTGATGAACTTTTCTCGTAAGATAGAAGTCTTAGTCTGATGAAACTTTCTCCTAAGATAAGAAACCTAGTCTGATGAATTTTTCTCCTAGGATAAACATCTTAGTCTGATGAATCTTTCTCCTAAGATAAGAAAACCTAGTCTGATGCATTTTCTCCTAGGATAAACAATCTTAGTCTGATGAATCTTTTTCCTAGGATAAACGTCTTAGTCTGATGAATTTTTCTGCTAAGATAAAAATCCCTAGTCTAATGAATTTTCTCCTAGGATAAACAATCTTAGTCTGATGATTCTTTCTCCTAGGATAAACGTCTTAGTCTGATTAACTTTTCTCCTAAGATAGAAGTCTTGGTCTCATGAATTTTTCTCCTAAGATAAAAAGCCCTAGTCAGATGAATTTTCTCCTAGGATAAATATCTTAGTCTGATGAACTTTTCTCCTAAGATAGAAGTCTTAGTCTGATGAATCTTTCTCCTAAGATAAGAAACCTAGTCTGATGAATTTTCTCCTAGGATAGATGTCTTAGTCTGATGAATCTTTCTCCTAAGAACCTAGTCTAATAAACTTTCTCATAGGATAAAAATCTTAGTATGATGAATCTTTCTCCTAGGATAGACGTCTTAGTCTGATGAATCTTTCTCCTATGATAACAAAACAAAAAAAACCTAGTCTGATGAATCCTTCTCCCAAGATAAAAAACCTAGTCTGATGAATTTTTCTCCTAGTATAATTAAGAAAATAAGAGAAAGAAGTCTGGATTTTTCTTTAAAAAGGGGGTCATTTGTTCATGCCATCAGAAAATAAGCGTTGGAGCAATTTGTTCAAAAGATTGATTTTCTCAAACAAAAAGAAAAAGAAAAAAAATGAAAATGATACTTCTCAAAAAGAAAATAAAAAAAAACCTGAAAAGTAAAAATCCTTCTTGGTTCCTTTTAGCTTAGGGTATACAATTCCATAGTCTGTTACACCACTCCGTGACATCTTTGTAGATATAGGGTATACCATTCCCTGAGCACATTTTCCCAACATAAGGTACACCAATCCTTAGCTGAGACATCTTTTTGACAATAAAGGAACACCATCCAAAAAAAAATCATCATGATCTTTTCAGGGTACACCATTCCCGACCTTTTATTGCTTTCAATAGAGAAATAGTTTAGAATTTTGTTACAATAATTCATGAAAATTTTCTAGTGAAAACTGGGGCAGAAAAATTTCGTTTGTTTGTTTGTTTTGGTGTCTGAATAGGTTTTACCTCGAGGCACAGGGTTTGAGACGACCAAAAGAAGAAGCCTCAATCCAGAAAAAAAGAAAAAAAAAGAGAAGTAAACCCAAAATGCAGAAGCAGATGAAAAGATGTGGACTGCCCAAGACATGACTGAAGTCACGAGCATTGCATTTTCTGTTTTGATCAGAAGAAGTCTTAGAAGAATGAACTAGCACCTGCAACTAGCAAGTATCAAGGTTCAAATCAAAAGTCTGCAGGAAGAACCATTCAAGACTCAAGATCAAGCTTCAAAAGATTTATAGATAGGAATTTTGTAACTCATAGCTGATAGGCCTGTTTAGTTTCTTTTGATTTTGATTTTGATGTAATAAGCAGGACCGCAGACCAGAGCCTCGACGGAATCTCACTCGACTCTCGAACTCATCATTCTCCTTGAACTACACGCGACCTGATTCCCTTATAACTTGGGATATGTATGCTATCCAAAACTAGGACTCGGTTGCACCCTTATCTTTTATTTATTTTCCTTTTGAATAATGGTGTGCTCAAAAATTAGTCACACGGCTTACCTCGTCTTTGCCTGAAAACTCTTCATGTTTCCAAGCAAAGAGGGGCATGATGTGAGCACCTAATTTTTTACCATACTTTGAATTTTTTATCGCTTTTTAGTATTTAAATATTTTTAAGTTTAACCTGCATATCTTAGCCTTTATTTCGTTTTTAGTAGGTTTACTTAAGAAATTAAAAAAACTAAAACCACAAAAAGAGTCACACTTTTTTAGATGTTAGTTTTTGTTGTTTTTTTTTGAAAAATTTCGGTAGAGTTTCAGGATATTTTCAAATACCAGGGTTTTCAAAAATGGGCTTAATTTCTATCCTACCTCACTCTTGTTTTTTCTCTTGATTTTCTTTCCCTAGCCGATCAAAATGCAAGCCGAAGCAAATAAATGTACAAATAGCACGTAAGATGCATCAGGATGGTCTTTTATTTCGGGTACACCTGTCCTAGACGGACCCAACCCCTGTGTTAAGTCCCCAAAGTCAAATAGCACGTGATGCAAACAAACGTTCCTACTAGGGATCCGATATAAGGCTATGTTATTCTAGGTTTAAACCTGGGGGTGTGTTCTAGACATGGCTTACCCAAGCGGACAGCTCGAGCCAAGGTGAGGGCAATATACTGGGAGCACGAAAGTCTACCCGGCCTAGTTGCTGATCCAGCCTCGTTCTATTTGGTACGACCTCTAACAGAAAAATGGGCCACGCGTACGTGTGCACCATATTTTTAGAAGACTCAGAAGGGAGGCTTAAGAAGACAGTTTAATACAATTTAAATAATATCAAAACGGTAAGTAAGCGGCAATTAGCACATTAGGCTCACAAACACAGTAATATCAACAAACAATAAAGCCAAGTACAGATTATATTACAAGCTTGAATTCTGAACCCAGAACTAGAGATTCTGGGTTCTTGATCCCCAGCAGAGTCGCCAGAGTTGTCACACCTCCTTTTTTCCGGGGGGATAGGGAATAGGGAGTTTTTTCAATTAAAGTGACATTAATCGAAATGGGATTATTTATTGATTTAGAGTCGCCACTTAGAATATTTATGGTGTCCCAAGTCACCGATTTATTTCAAAATCCCAAATCGAGGAAATTTGACTCTGTTTTAAAGTCCGCGAAACCAGAAGACAGGGTAAAGAATTCTGTTAACCCGGGGGAAGGTGTTAGGAACTCCCGGATTCTGTGGTTTTAGCACGGTCGCTTTACAATCATATACCTGGCTTAATTGACGAATTATTACGTGTATTAGAACCTATGTGCGTTTTACCTTTTACCGCTTTTAATTGCTTGATTATTCGTGATTATGGAATCATCTTGAAATGAGTCACGCGTACGTATACTCTTTTTGTTCGGTGTGCCAAAGTTATGTCACGCATACGTGTACACAACTAATAACACTTATTGTTAATTAAGATTGTTGGCCTAAAGTTGCGCGATCGCGTACCTCGATTTATTTTTGGGATCATAATAATGCCACTCGAACGTGTACACAATGACAATAACTAATTTATTACTGCGCACCTAAAGCATACTAGCTAATTGACAGGCTGCGGGAATAGTTGAAGCCATACCCAATCGAAAAAGGATGTTATCCAAACGCATTTCAAGTAATTGTAGTAAAACATGACCTGTTGACCCCTTGGCTTTTCTGGCGATGCGAACGTATTTAAGTAATTGTCGTTCTGTAAGACCAGCTCCAACTCGCAACCACAGGGGCCCGCCCCGCGAGGCCAGAGTGGGCTCAGCGGTCAGCCTCCATTCGAATTATGTTAGGGGGTCTTTCGCTTTTGCCAGATCTAGAGAGATACTACAAGTCCTCCGTCCCAGATTCCATCGCCGCGGCCATCTGGTTCACCGGTACTACCAAAAAGTCTCGACGAAGGCATACACGCATCGATAGGGAACCCAAAGAAGAGCTAGAAAAAGGAAAGCAGCACCTTAACTTAATAGCTCCATTTCTTGTTCCTGAGTGGAAGGTACGCTCAGCCCCATCCTTATCTTCTCCTCCAACCGCTACCTCCTCCCGACATGAAGGAATGCCCAATAATCCTTCAGGGGCTGGTATGTCCTTTCAGCTCTGGTCTGGGGAAGGCCGATCAAAGAAAGGACTCCTATACTGCCTGGTGTTGATTCGGCAATTTGCATCTAGTGGGGAGCTTTGTCATCTCAAAGAATAAGCGGATCCTAATCTTAAAGTCGTGGATCTCCTGATGGCGGCTAGCTGCTTTCTGCTCTCCTTATTAGTTTAGCGCCAACTCCGCTAGGTATAGGTAGGGAGTCTTCTACAAGTCGCATTACTGGTCGATGACCTGATTTTGGAAGCAGTCGAGATGCCTTTGCTGGGGGAACCTTCCTTGCACTCTTTTATTGTATTCGCTTCAATCGTCCATGATTGAGACAAAGGTAGATGTGAAGAAATTCTTTTTCTTTCATAGTCTGCTAATTTTCTTCTTCTTGCATCTCGTTGATACGATAGGTTGATTTACCTTTTGTGATTTATTTATTTCCTAAGTAAAGATTATTGTGAGGCTAAAGAGTTATGGAAATATTTTATTTAGTACTGATTACAAGTCAAGAGAGGATTATTGAAGGATTGATAAAATTATTATAAAAGAGTTAAAGACAACGTTAGAAATTAATTCGACCAAATGATAAAACTAGCGCTAGGAATTGACTAAACTTTATTAGATTATTTTGATAAAGAAAACAAATTTTACAATACCAAACCTTAGGACCCAAATGCATTACTCTACCATCACTTATCCTAAAAAAAATTCAAGTTTAATTTTTTCTGAAATTTTCCTTTTAGATTCTCACTCAACTGTGAGCATCTAATTTTTGCCCCATACCTAAAATACTCCTAAAATACTCTAAAATAGTTTTAATTGCCTTTATGAAATTTTCGAATTTTTTTCATACTTAGTAGCATTTCAAATCATGAAAATAACTAAAAATATGTTGTATTTTTACTCTTTACATTCTAGATCTAATTGCATTTTTAGTTGCATCTTTAGAATACCAAAATCACAAAAAATAATACTACATTAATCATTTTATTTGCGTGTTTAAATTAATTAGTTTAAATTGATTCACAATTTTAGTGGCTTAGTAATGCAAAACAGGAGTAATTATGAGTTCAATTAAGGTGGCTAAATTTGGAAAAGAAAGGAAATAGAAGAGAAAAAAAAGGGGCTCCAATTTTCAGGCCCAGTTCCCACACACTACAACCCAAACCCTACCTGACCGGCCCATATCCTTCTCTTAAAACACCTATCTCCCTTCCCCTTAGCCCCGGACATCAGCGACAAAACACCCCCAAATAGGAAAACCCTAAATCCCTTCTCTCTTCTTCAACAACAAAAATGGATCCCCTCCCCTTCCTAATAACCTAGTAGCCGTCGTTTTCACTATCTCCAGAACAAAGGGACTACCCCCCCCCCCCCCCCCCCCCCTCCATTTCGAACCCTAGCCAACCGCCACTCTCTTCTTTTCTCTCCATCATTCAAGCCCATTCTCATCTCACTATCATTTACACACACAATCTATCATCTGTTATCTTCAAAACACACACGAAAATAAAAGAAAGCAGGTCCGAAATTGAAGCTCTTAACCTCAGTTCGAAAACAAAAAATTTAAAGGAAAAATGGTAGAAACAAAATGGTTAAACTACAAAGCGATCTCTGCAAGTTATCTGAAGTTGTAGCTTTTGATTTTTCCAAATTACTGAGTTTCTAAAGCTTTTTGACTGGAAAAGGCTGTTGATTTTCTGCTGGATCTGGATTTGCTGAACTCCTCATGTTTCTTCTTTAGCCTTTATTTGGCACTTCTGCTGTAATGCTACATCTTAGGTATTCCTTTAATCTTCTATTCATTGTATGCCTAAAACAGGCCATACGTCATGCTGAAATTGCTTTAGTTAGGAATGGCAATGGTGCGGGGCGGGTTTGAGCTTAACCCGCAAAATTTCAACCTGCCCCGCCCCGCATTTTATTTTCATTTGTTATTTTTGCTGAAAAAGCACAAGTTTAATATTTTATTTTTTCAGTTTCTTAAATCCCTCATATCCAACTATTATATTTTTATTTTCAGAAATTATCATAGAAAATATAACTATCTAAATATATATAACTTTACAGCGTTCGCCATTCTTGATTCTCCACTCGCTTCTGATTAATACTATTTTATTTATTGATTCGAAAAAGCTAAAAGAAATTAGCGATCTTCCCCGTTCAAAAGTGATAATACATTCATTATTTAAAATAGAAAGAAGAAGAAGAAGAAGAAGAAGATATATATATATATATATATATTCATTCTTACAAAACTTTATTATTTTTGTTTTTGTTGTTTGTTATATTAACAGCGCATTAGTTAATTCACTATAGGTTGCATAGATAGTGGTGCATAATGGAGAAAACGAAGAGCGAGAGCAATGGTAGGGATGATAAAAGGTTGTATCAAAACCGTTTCGTGTGGGAAAAAGCTCTCAAGGAATGCTAAAAACAATTCTGATTCCATTAAACCCCTTCATATTTTCACCAAGCTCGCCTCTATTTTAGGCCTCCGCGTTTCTCCTTCTAGAGTAAACCCGCAAGGAACCCGCAACCGCCCCGCCCCGCATTAGATTTTGAAAAATCAGTTTTAACCCGCCCCGCCCCTCATAAGATCAAACCCGCCCTGCCCCGCATAAGATCAAACCTGCCCCGTCCCGCACCCGCACCGTCCCATTGTCATCCCTAGCTTTAGTATGCCTGCTTCTGATATTAAATGCCCTTTTTGATTAATTATTGATGATCAATTGTTTGTCACAATAAGTTAGGTTAAAGTAGTTTACTGGCATTTGCTATGCTGATTTGTTTGGAAATCGTGTTGGATCTGATTGTGCATTGAAAAATCAGTAGCAAATTTGCTGAGTAGGAAATTTTAGATCGGGCAGATTCGATTATTAATAGGTTACTTTGCTCATTTGTTTGGATATGGCGAAGTCAGATTGGGAGTGTAGAAGCTATAATATTAATTTTATTAAAATCAACAATGTTATAACAATTCTCACAGTAATTTCATTATTCTTTGGTGCAATGTTATTTGGTTCTATTGTTACAATGTTGTAAATTAATTCTAAAAGTTTGTTGATTGCACATGAGTGGTATTTGGGACTTGACTGGCCTGGTCCAATTTAACCGAGGCTCTCATTGGGCTTTAGATGAGCCATTAAATAAGGTACTTTACTATATAATAGCAAAACCAGAACTGAACTTTGGCCATAAATTGACCCCCCCAAAAATAGAACTATTATGTGCCATTGAGTCATGATGTTCTACACAGCATATAGCTAGTTTCCATGCTACTTTCATAAAATTAAAAACCACGCATCTCTTACACTATAATCTTCTCTATCTGTAATCCATAGCTTTTGCGGACTACTTCGAAGAACTGCTAGAAGTTTAAGCAATTTCAAATATTCTTAGCTGCTCTAGGAGCGCTTATAATCTATTATCGTGATTATGTACACGTTCGCGTGACATGAGTACGATCTTAAAAATGAACATTCGTAGAAATGCTTTTAGGCGCGCATTTAATTTATTATCACGATTATGTACACGTCCACGTGCCATAATTATGATTCCCAAAATAAATCAATGTATGCGTTCGTGCAACTTTGGCCAAAGAATCTTAAATTAATAAAGCGTGATTAATTGTGTACACATACGTGTAACATGATTTTAACGCCCCAAATAAAGTGAACTTACACACATGTAGTTTGTTTCAAAGATTAAATCCATAAACTCCATAATCAAAAGTGGTAAAAAAGAAAAATGTGCATAGGTTCTAAAATGAGTAGTTAAACAATTTGATTAAGCCAGGTAAGATTAAAAGCGACCATGCTAAAACCACGGAACTCGGGAATGCCTAACACCTTCTCCCGGGTTAACAGAATTCCTTACCCGGTCTTCTGGTTTTTCGCAGACTTTTAAACATAGTCAAATTTCCTCGATTTGGGATACTAAAAACAAACTAGTGACTTGGGACACCATAATAAACATTCCAAGTGGCGTCTCTGAATTAAATAAATAATCCCATTTTGATTAATGTCACTTTAATTGGAAAAACTCCATATCCCCTTCGTGAAAAAGGAGGTGTGACAGAGGGTATGAAACCTCGAAATACGTGTTATTTGTTTGGTGTTGATGTGACTCACACACTAGGTAACGGGCGTGTGGGCGTGCACCGTGTGAATAGTGACTCTGTTATTTTTGTGTACTGTGTAGTTACCTGATCTTATCTGTAACCATGTAATCTCTACGTACTTGAGCTATTAAGCTGTGATACATGTTAGAATTCGTGTCTAGGCTACATTTTTATCCTGTTGGGACCCACTGAGGTCATTTTTGCTGTTGAGCTAACTGCTTTCATTGCTTTACGTACTCAGGCATGCGCATTCATATACATATCATATCTCAGTCTCTCTTATCATTTATTGACACATCATACCATTATTTTGGGAAAGTTTCATGGCATTGTGAGCCCGAGAGACTGGAGAGATTGATGACTGAGTAAGGACGAGGGCCTGAGTGAGAGTGATATTATGGGACCGGGTTGAACTCTACAGCATGCTATATTGATAACATTTTATGGGATTGGGTTGCACGCCACAACGAGCCTTATGGCTATATATATGGATCGGGTTGCATGCCGCAACGAGTATTATACAGTGTTGAGTGATTGAGTGTGCTGAGTATTGAGCACGGTAAGAGATAATACGAGACAATGAGGTTGAGTACTCTCAGAGTGTGAGTACATGAGTTCATCACTGAGAGGCATTTCATTTGACTTGCGTACTTGAGATACATGCATAGAGATGCATTTCCTTTCTGCTATGCTGTTTGATGACATTCATGATTATACCCATATCTTGACATGTAGGCATAGAGACGTACTTTCCTCATGCTATCTGGGATGGAACATTTACCTGTTGAAAGGTTTTTGGGAAAAATTACAGTTTTCAATTATCTTATATTTTTCAATAATTTTGGTAAAGGATTTGGGTTTTCACTGATATACTTGAAAAGCGAAATAATTTTCGGGAATTATGAATAAGCTGAGCATTTTAAATTCCGAGTTACTTCTTTTTATTACTTGCTTTACATTGTTATGAACTGCTGTTAGCTATTGGTGTCGGACCCGATCCTTGTTCCAGCTCGTCACTACTTTCAACCTAAAGTTAGGTTTGTTAATTATTGAGTACATGGGGTCGGTTGTACTCATACTATACTTCTACACCTTGCGTTCTGATGTTGACTGATGATGTTGCTGTGATCGACGGAAGCTGGAATTGAAGATGTATCTGCGTTACGGTTGTAGCTGCCTCTTGTTCATGGTAGCCTTAGATTCACAAAACTCTGTTTATGTACTTTTCGAGCTGATGATGTATTTACTTCATACAAGCGTAAATTCTATTGTTAGAAGCTCATGATTTGTACTATCAGTTCTTGGAGAATGTATAAGATTCAGAAAATTCCTTTTCTTTAATTGTCTTATTAATATTGTTGGAATTAGATAGTTATTAGTCGGCTTACCTAGCGGGTTGAGTTAGGTGCAATCATAACCAGTGGATTTTGGGTTGTGACAATTTTGTACCCTCCCGTCTGTTTGCTTTCTTTTTTTTCTTGTTAAAAAAATATAGTTAATCAGGGAAGGGAAAGGTGTGAGACTATATTCCTTCATTATATTCCTCCATGATATTCCTTCATGATCATGGAAGGGAAAGGTGGTTAACAGTTTTGTTCCCTTCAGTTATGCCTTTTTTCAAGCAAAGAATCCCCTAATTTAAGGCACTAATAATGGGTTGGGAGCTTTTTAAGGTGGAATGTATATAATTTGTAAGTAATCCTTGTTTAGGGCGGGTAATATACAAAATCAGGACAATTTTGGTAAATAAGTTTTAAATATTGATTGGGAAGGAAAAAATCCCCAAAATATCATAGCCCGGCCCAGACCCTTAAATTAATGGGTTGCTCCAGTTAGAGTTTCATGGGTCATGGGCCGGTTAAAGGATCAATTTTAATGGGTTATGTGGGCCGGTTCGTGGGTCGACCCGGCCCATTTGACAGGTCTAATTAGTTATAAGGGACATTTTCAGAACTCTCCAACAAGCATGAAGAAATATTTACATTCGGTTAACCCATTAATCGCATTTAAAAGATAATTTCAGTCTGTGTGCAAAAATAATAAAACAGAGCGAAAATCCTCCAAGATCCCCTAAAAATCCAATGATCAAATTTTACTCTCCCAAAAACACTCCATGTCATATTTGAATCTGTTCTACATAATAATATTTAGGTGAGATTTATTTTTTAGTTAATTTGACTAAAGCTAAATGACTTTTAAGTGACAAAAAAATAAGAAAATGACTTTTTATATTGCAAAAAATAAAAAAATCACTTTTGTATTACAAATTTTAAGTTGAATAACCCCGTAAAATTTGATTCATTGAAGGACATTCCTTCAACAATATGCTGAATGACGATGTTCAAAATGGTAGAAGACACAAATTCCACTTACTCTATTTAATTAGCCCTACCTTTGAAATTATGAGGGATGTAATATGGCCTAATTGGCTTTACAAGAAAAGGATAATTTTTTTATTGTAAAATCCAACTCATTCTTAGTTGGAAAATAGGCATGTGCCTATAAGAAAGATGTGCTTGGCAGAGATTTATTCTTGGCCACCGAGTTTGGATAAGTGGTGGAGATCTCTTGCAAGTTGGAAACTTGCCTTTGTGAACTTGTAACACTTAGTTCAATTTCTCCTATAAATACTGTTGCTGCTCTCCTTTCTTAAACACACCAACAATTCAAGAGTCCTTATTTTCTTGTCTTTCTCTCCTCCTGTATTGAGAGTATTTAGTAAGAGAGTTGAGTATTGAGAAATACTTGTGTGATCCTTTTTTTTGGAGTGCTCTTGTGAGGTTATTCTCTCGGGGTTATTTGGGATAATTAGAGTATTTACTCTAATTTTGTACTCTCTTTCATACTCTTATTGGTATAGTGATATTGCTCCTCTCTGCTTGTGGATGTAGGTCACCATGACCGAACCACGTTAAATTTGTACCTTCTTTATCTACTTTAATTAGCGTTATTATCAACTTGTATTGTCTTTGTTATTATCACTATAACATTGTTTGGATAGATTTCGCACTACCCGAGTTCTTGATCTTAACAAATTGGTATCAGAGCCGGATCTAACCGGGTTTATTTCAGTAGTCAATATGACTTTAACAAAGACTTATGTTGAGAAATTTGACCGCAGTGCGAACTTCTGAATGTGACAATTAAAGATGGAAGCTATCCTAATTCAGGATGGCTTAGATTTGGCACTGCAAGAAAATGAGAAGAAGCCGGATAAAATGACTCATTGACAAAAAGGCAAAAGTAGGTATCATTTTAAATCTCTCAAATGAGGTTTTGCATGAAGTTGCTGCAGAAAGCTCAGCCAAAGGCATATGGAAAAAGCTGAAAACCCTGTATATGAAAAGGACAGTAGAAAACAGGCTTTACCTAAAGCAAAAACTCTACACTTTTTGTATGGCTGAAGGTACCTCTATACTTACACATCTTGATACTTTGATTCTCTTCTTATGGATTTAAGTAACATCGATGATGAAATCAAAGATGAGGATCAAGCCGTATTATTACTTGTTTCCTTACCCTAGTCGTTTAAGCATATAAGAGATACTATGCTTTATGGAAAGAATAATATCTCTTATAAAGATATCAAATCTATTTTGAAATCAAAAGAACAAATAGATACAGATATTACTGGGGAAACTAGTGGCCAAGGGGAAGGCTTGTTTGTATAGGTAGATCCAATAAGAAAGATTCAAGTAGTGAGAGACCTAAATCAAGGTCAAAATCCAGATACAGAAATGTCATGTGCAACCTGTCATAAGAAAGGCCACATTATTTCGGAATGCTTTAAGTTGAAAAATAAAGAAAAGCATACAGAAAAGCAAAATGAGCATAAAAATATTGACACTGCCGAAGCAAGTGTAGCTGCTGATGAGACTGAGGGAACTATTTTTTTAGCAACTTATAATAATTTTAAATCTAACAATGAGTGGATTTTAGATTCGGGTTGTTCTTATCATATGTGTCCCAATCGGGATTTGTTTACCACATATGAATATGTTGAAGGTGGAGTTGTCTTGATGGGCAACAATGCTGCCTGCAATGTTATTGGTAAAGGTATAGTTCGAATTAAAATGTACGATGGTGTGGTGAGAACTCTCACCGATGTTAGACATATTCCTGACTTGAAGAAAAATCTCATCTTTTTGGGCACTCTAGAATCTCTTGGGTGCAAGTAAACAGGTGAAGGTGGAGTTCTAAAAGTTTCTCACGGTGCTCTTGTGATCATGAAAGCACACAGATCTGATACGTTGTATACTCTATTGGGATCTACTGTTACAGATGCTGTTGCAGCTTCAACATCAGATAAATCACATTCTGACATCACCAAATTGTGGCATATGCGATTAGGGCATATGAGTGAAAAAACATCTTTCCATCCTCAGCAAACGAGGTCTCTTGTGTGGCCAAAGTACTGAAAATATGGAGTTCTGTCAATACTGTATGTTTGGGAAGCAGAAAAGAGTCAGCTTCAAATCTCCAGCAATTCATAGAACAAAAGGTACTTTAGATTACATTCATTCAGATCTTTGGGGTCCTTCACGTACCCTGTCAAAAGGTGGTGCCAGGTATATGTTAACTTTCACTAATGATTATTCAAGGAAAGCTTGGGTTTATTTCCTAAAAAATAAAAATGATAGGTTCTTAACGTTCAAACAATGGAAAGTTTTGATTGAGAAGCAAACAGGAAAACATGTTAAGCGGCTTAGAATAGATAATGGCTTGGAATTTTATAATGAATTTTGCAAGAATGAAGGAATTGCTCGACACCGTACTGTGAGAATGACACCTCAGCAAAATGGTATGGCAGAAAGGATGAATAGAACTCTTTTGGAAAGGGCTCGTTGCATGATTTCAAATGTTGGGTTAACAAACGCTTTTTGGGCAGAAGCTATCTCTACAGCTTGTTATATTATCAACCGTGCTCCTTCTGTACCTTTGAACTTTAAGACTCCAAAGGAAATATGGTCAGGTACTCCTGCTAATTATTCTGATTTAAAGGTATTTGGTTGCCCTGCATACATGCATGTAAATGATAGAAAATTAGAGCCAAGGTCTAAAAAGTGCATTTTCCTTGGGTATGCATCTGGGGTGAAAGGATACCGACTATGGTATCCTGATCCTATGGCACCAAATTTTATAATAAGTAGAGATGTAACATTTGATGAATCCTCCATGCTACATTCCAGAAAAGTGTCTTTTAGTTCTTGTAATACAGATAAAGGGAAGAGTACAGAAAAGAAGGTGGAGGTTGAGGTGTCATTCCTTCTGAGCCAAGCTCATCAACTTTGGAGCAAAATACAGTTGAAACTCATGAAGTTGAGCCAGAAGCTGAAATTTCTGAAGTTGAAACTTCTGAAGTTGAAACAGAAGAAGAGGAATATTCTATAACCAAACATAGACCAAGAAGAGAAAGTAAACAATCATTAAGGTTATGAGATTATGTTGCATTTGCTTTTTCAGTTGCACAGGAAACTGAAAAAATTGGAGAACCATCAAAATATTCAGAAGCAGTTTCTGGTGCTGATTCAGCCAAGTGGCTGATTGCAATGAATGAAGAAATTGAGTCTCTCCACAAGAATGGTACTTGGTCTCTTGTGAAGCCGCCATAAGGAAAGAGACTTGTTGGTTGCAAATGGGTCTTCAAGAAAAAAGATGGCATTCCAAGGGTTGAAGATGCGAGGTATAAGGCACGATTAGTTGCAAAGGGCTATAGTCAGGTACAAGGAGTTGATTTTAATGATATTTTCTCACATGTTGTTAACATATCTCTATTCATGTTTTGCTTGCCTTAGTTGCCATGTATGATTTGGAATTTGAACAGCTTGATGTTAAGACAACTTTCTTACATGGAGAACTTGAGGAACAAATTTACATGCATCAACCCGAAGGATTTGAAATTGAAGGAAAAGAAGATCATGTTTGCTTGTTGAAAAAATCCTTGTACGAATAATAACAGCCTCTAAGACAATGGTACAAGAGGTTTGATTCCTTTATGTTGGGTCATGGTTATTCGAGGAGAATGTATGATAGTTGTGTTTACTTCCGGAAGTTAAATGATGGTCATTTGTGTACCTATTATTATATGTTGATGGCATGCTCATTGCTGCTAAGGATTTGACAAAAATTCACAATTTGAAAAGTCAACTAAAAAGTGAATTTGAGATGAAATATTTGGGAGAAGCTAAGAAAATCCTTGACATGGAGATCAAAAGAGATCGAGGAGCCAACATGCTATTCCTGACCCAGAAGAAGTACTTGGAGAAAGTCTTTGAGAGATTTGGCATGAAAGATGCTAAGCCAGTAAGTACCCCTCTTGTTACTCATATTAAGTTATCAGCTACTCAGTCACCCTAGTCAGAGGAAGAAGAGAATTATATGGCACAGGTACCTTACTCAGTGCAGTCGACAGTATTATTTATGCAATGGTTTGTACACGTCTAGACATTTCACAAGCAGTGAGCTTGGTAAGTCGGTATATGGCTTGCCCTGGTAAAGCACATTGGCAGGCTGTAAAATGGATTCTCAGATACTTGCGAGGTACTTCAAACATATGTTTGGAGTTTGGGAAAAAACTAACACTTTGGTTGGTCTTGTAGACTCAAATTATACAGGTGATCTTGACAAAAGAAGATCACTAATAGGCTATGTATTTTGCATTGGTGGTTGCGCTATCAGTTGGAAAGCTACATTACAACATGTAGTAGCTTTATCTACAACCGAAGCATACTATATAGTAGTGACCGAGGCGATCAAAGAAGCCTTATGGTTGAAGGGTCTATTTGCTAAACTCAGTTCACACCCAGGTGGTATTACCATTCTATGTGACAGTCAAAGTGCCATTCACTTGACTAAAGATCAGATGTATCATGAGAGGACAAAGCACATTGATATCAAATATCACTTCATCCGAGAAACCATTGCTGAAGGAAAGTCTCTATTCAGAAGATCAACACTAGAGATAATCCTGTTGATATGTTTACGAAGCCTCTTCTAGTTGTCAAGTTCAAGCTTTGCGTGAACTTGATTGGCATTATGAAGAATTATTTTTCCCATTCGGGCTTTTGCGGATAAGGTGGAGAAAATTTACTATATTAGCCAAAATTAGGCCAAGGAGGAGATCTGTAATATGGCTAATTGGCTTTACAAGAAAAGGTTGATTTTTTCTTCATTGTAAAATCCAACTCATTCTTAGTTGGCAAATAGGCATGTGCCTATAAGAAAGATGTGCTTGGCAGAGATTTATTCTTGGCCACCAAGTTTGGATAAGTGGTGGAGATCTCTTGCAAGTTGGCAACTTGCCTTTGTGAACTTGCAAGACTTAGTTCAATTTCTCCTATAAATACCGTTGCTGCTCTGCTTTCTTAAACACACCAACAATTCAAGAGTCTTTATTCTCTTGTCTTTCTTTCCTCCTGTATTGAGAGTATTTTGGAAGAGAGTTGAGTATTGGGAAACACTTGTGTGATCCTTTTCTTTGGAAATAGCGTTGTACTCTCTTTCATACTCTTGTTGATATAGTGAAATTGCTCCTCTCTGCTTGTGGACCTAGGTCAACTTGTTCGAACCGCATTAAATTTGTGCCTTTTTTATCTGCTTTAATTAGTGCTATTATCAAATTTCAATGTCTTTGTTATTGTCATTATAACGTTGTTTGGCTAAATTTTGCACTACCCGGGTTCCCGATCCTAACAAGGGATATTACTTCCACAAGAAATTCAAAGAAACGCATTTTACTAGAGGAAGAGTAAGTCAAACTGAAGCTTTTCCAAGAGAGAGTTCCAACAGAGAAATAGGAGGCTGAGGGTGTTCACTACTAAAAAAACCAGGCTTTAGCGATGGACAAGTTCTGTAGCTAAATAGAAAAATCCGTCGCTAATCTCATTTAGCGACGGATTAGCAACGGATTATCAAGAAATTCTGTTAGCTACGAGCATTTTAGCGACAGATTAGCGACGACGTTCGTAGCTAATTTCAGTTTTTTTTTTGTAGTGACGTTTACCTCAAAAATACGAGTAACAATTAAACTTGATTTATGGGTTTAAAGATATGTGATTTAGTTCAATACTAATTAATAACCAAGAAATCTAATGTTAAATGAAAGAAATAATTAAAATCAAACCAGTGTGCAAGCCAGTCTCGTCTTCGAGCTAAGGTGGCCTCGAGGTAGGTCAAGAACAATAAAGTAAGAACAATAAAGTTAAAGGACAATTCTGGTGAGCAATGAGCAAGAAAGTAAGAGAGTATATTCTTTTGCCAATGATTGATGATGATTACAAATGATTGGGGTCCCCTTTATATAATAGGGGAACCCTAAATAAGGTACATTTCTATTTACAGTAAGGAATCTTATTGGGACAACTGTCTAACCGCCTAGTACGGATTAGTACTAACTCGTACAAATCTATTCCGGAATTTACGCCATGATCTTGGAGACGTGGCAGGAATCTTGCTCATTCTGTTACAAACCCATAATAGTATCATCTCGGGGTTGGTCATACTCGGCTTCGGTGCCCATCACGTACTTCAATCCTCGAGCCTTGCATTCTGTCATCGGGATCGAACTTGGTCCATCCGGCTCGAACTCGACCCATCCTGAACTCGGGCTTGAAGCGACCCTTCGAGCTTGTAAAATCAGACAAACCTGATTTTGATCATATACAGATAGTCCCCGCGTTTCTTAGAGTAAAATGATAAGAAACGATTTGATCCTCAATGCTCTGATAACCCGATCATGATGTCAATCCCGTGACGTCAGCGACTAAAGTGATTGAAAGGTCACTTCTGCATAGTTCCCAAGGCCATTAATTGAAGGCGACTGATAGTCGGCCATTGGCTTCCCCAAACCGTTAAGGTTACTGCTATAAATAGGTCACTTTCACAACATTTACAATCTGTACTTCTCAAATCTTTCTCAAAACCTCACTAGCTTCTTCATCTCCTCTGAGCTTACCCTTTCCTGAATTTGTTCTTGCTACAACATCATCTCCTTCTCTTCTTTCGAATTTCTCAACAATAACAATGGCTAAAACATCTAAAAATGTTCCTCAGAAAGAAAAAGCCCCCTCATCACGTCCAGCGGTGGCAGAACGGTGGTGCCACCTCGTATTGAGGAGTGCACTCCCGGGCCATGCGAGTTGTCTTCCAATTTCAAGGTCGATAAGCCTGCGTCTATCCCAGGTCGATGTGAGCCCATGTCTTGATACCTCTGCTTGATAACTAAAGATGAACTCTAGCAGGTTAAAAAAGATTGCGGTTGGGAAAACAGGGAAGTGGTGATTCCTTCCCCAGAGGAGGATATCACTACTCATGTGAAAGGATACCTAAGTGTGTATACTTATCCTTTCACACTGGGTCCTGCAGATCCGGTAACGGGTCTTGTGGATCCAGTTATCCTCGATTTCTGTCACCAGTACCATGTGACCCTCGGCCAGATCTACCGTTCTTTCTGGCGTATCGTCAAATTACTCAGGTTCTTCTCGGGCAAGGTCGAAGGGGGGTTGCCTTTTACACTTGACCATTTGATCAGGCTATATAGCCCTCGCCTCTGTCGAGGCGGTTTGATAAAGCTCCAGCGTCGGTCCTCGAAGTCTCTATTTTCTAGCATCGATGAGGACAAAGACTGAGGGTGGATGAGCAGGTTTGTCCGAATCAAGACTTCCGATGTGATCCCTGCCGAGAGGTTGCCATTCCCCCGAGGCGTGGAACATGAAACGTTAGTACAAGCTTATCGATGACGATCAATATTCTGCTTTCTCTATTCTTCCTCGATTTAACTCCCTTTTGATGATGGAGCTGCCCCTGGTTCCCCGGTGCGATTACGAACCTCGCAGGTTGGGTCCGACAACTGGCCTCTACCTCTTCATACGCGAAGCACAGATGGCGTGATTTGGCCAAGGGTCGATGGGAAGCTAAAAACCATGGTGAGTTCCATTGTCCATATATAGGTGTTTCTCAGTGAAATACTAACTTTACTCTTACGCAGGGCCTCGGGGACGCTGTTGCTATGCGGCCTCCCCTGCCCGGTGAAGAAGAAATCCCAAAGCCAACCAAGGAGAAGAAAAGGAAAAGGGCTTCGCCTGCGAGTTCCCCGAAGCCCAAAAAAAGTAAGGCTCGAAAGCCTAGGGCCGATCCCGCGGCCCTAGCTGCAGAAGCAGTCCAACATCTTCGGGATGATGAGGAGGAGGGAGAAGATGACGATTGCCTATTGGTAGCTCGAAAAAGAGGAAGCACTGAGGCTTCGAGATCCACCGAATCGGTGATGGCTGATGCGGTTTATTCTCGAACTTAAAAAATCTCGGAGGGGAGTACGAGAAAAGTCCCCGAGCCATCTGGTAGCAAAAGTGCATCCCGTCTTGGAGGACATTTGGCGGGCGAGCCCGAGGAGCCTAGTTCCGAGGCCCTCCAAAGAGAAGACAATGTCCCAAGTGAATCACTTGGTATAATTAATGTAGATGAATCGCCGCCGGCCCCGTGTTCTCCAAAGGGCAATTCCGAGATGCCCAGCCCATGAGGACTCTTGATGTGGGAATGACCCATGAAGGGAGTGATATTTTCCGGAAGTGTCTTGCAGGGGTCGAAGATGGTCCCGACCCTGATGCATTATTCATCTTTGATGAAGCTTAGAGGCTTCTCAACCAAGTAAGTTTTTGTCTTCATACTTACGCTCGGGTTTTATTCTTGTTTTCCTAAGTCTGATTCCTTTTCATTATGTGAAGGCCGTGGAGCTTCATCGACAAGTATTTTCCAACTCTCAAGCTGAGCTTGCCCGATGCGAAGCCAAACTCAAGAAGCTGGTGGAAGAGAGGGACAACCTTAAACGCCTCTATGTACAGAAAGAGGAGGAGGTCAGGGATCTCTGAGTTGAATTGACGAAGGCTCGTCAAGAATAAAGTGAGCTCATTGAAAAGGTAATGTAGCCTTTGAGGGTCTGTCATGTATTCATTTGATTTATCTATTAACACTTCAACTTTGCAGGCACAACAGAAGGGCGAGCTGGTGGATCAGCTTCGAGAAGAGCTCAAGGTGAAAGAGGCCGAGACCCTGGGGTAGAAGCAACACATGGATCGCCTCGCCTCGAAGAAGGATACACTCCGGGACCAGCTGACTTCGATCGAACGCCAGCTGCAAAATGCAAAGGGGGAAAGCTTGGCCCGGAGCCGCAAGATCGAGGATCTCGAAGTTGAATCAGCCGCTGAACTTGCGAAGGCCACATATGAGGTAGAGGCATTTGTGTCCTCGTATCGAGCCGACGCCGAAGCTGCTAACATTCGGGCACAGGAGATCTCCACTGCTGCTGAAGTTAAATTGTCATGTGCTCTCGACCATGCCAGGCAACAATGCCGGAGAGAAACTCTGGAGGAGGTGCACGCTCGTGGCTTTCACCTCACAGCTGATATTGAAAAGGAAAGAATCTTGGAGGACGAGGCTGCCGCTCTACTCTCTGATGATGATGAGGATTCTGCTAGTGGCTCCGAGAGTGAAGGAGGCGAGGATGAGGTCCCCGAGGAGGAGGTTCCTGAAGATGCGGCTCTCAAAGATGTGGCTCTCGAGGATGTAGCTCCCAAAGATGTGGCTCCCAAAGTAGATTAGGCTCTTTTGTTTTTTGTTTCTGTGCAAGTCCCCTTGTGGGCACTGTAGATACCTCTTATGAATATAAGGAATTCTTTTTCTTTCCATCTTCGATTTGTTACAAACTCTGCTTCGTCTTCGCTTTGTGAAAAGTTTTGATGTTATAACTTCAATGATCGAGCGAGAACCGACTCGGCCTCAGAGTAGAACAAACCCTTAGGTTTTTAACAATAAATGGGTGATCTTCGAACTTATAATGGGATGCCTCTTAAGGTTTTTTGACGAATCCTCGAGCTCTGCTTAAGTTGATTTGACGTGAGCTCGGGATGATGGGACCCTTAGATCCGAGTTGAGTGAGAACAAGGCCTCGAACTCTAAGTGTATCGACCTTTTAGGCTCACTAAATCGGCCATTAGGCTTTTTTATATCGGCCCTTAGGCTCTTTTTATCGACCCTTAAGCTCTTTTTAGGTTGGCCCTTAGGCTTTTTAAGTTGGGCCAATTCGGCCTCTATAGCGGCTATAATTTTTCCCTCTTTTCGGCTAAAAGACTTAGTGAAAATTTCTTTATGCCTTAGCATGTGTTTTTGTACCCGTTGAGTTTTTTGAGGTTTCAATCGATCAGAACCAATTTTTTCTTAACCCATTTGTGTTAAGACAATTTAATACCTCTTGAGGCTTTTTCGAAGGCCGATATAATCGAAGCCTTTAAATTATTCGAGGACTGATTTCATCGAAGCCCTTTTTTATTTTCTTTGCCGAGGGTAGCCTTATTTAATCAGTTTTTCAAAGTATTCGAAGGCCCTTAACTTATGGCGGAAGTCAGACGTCTCAGAGCTGCATTATTTCGGCCGTAGCCTTTTTATGTAACCGTAGTCTTTAATATGGCCGTAGCCTTCGGGTGTGTCTCTTGGACTTATTTCCCGATAACCTTTCGCACTTGTCTGAAAGTTTAGTCCCCGAGTATGATGGCCTTTGCCTTTGCGTCGAGGGATGCCTCTTTGAGGTCTTATAAATTTTAGTTTAGATACTCGAATGTGTTGACTCTCGATGACAGTCCCCGAGTATTCGAGGTGTATTCGCGTTTTGGCCCTTGAGTCATTTCTCACAAAATTACAAGTATGATGTTCGTATAGTAGCCAATTTCTTTGAGACACAAAGTGCTTTGATATAGAAAGAATGCTTCTTTGAATAATTGATACATGTGTACATGTTCTGCTGTCGGGGCTCGACTATTCTATATGGACACGGTTCATCTGACCGTTTGGCCCATGACAAAGTTTTCCTATCGAGGCCCTCTTTGGCGTGAAGTATTTTCCTTGAAAATATAACCACCGAGGGTGATGCCCCCCAGTATTCGAGGTTGATTGAAAAGAAGCCTTGGATACTGTTGAATTCTCCTTAGGTAGCACATAGTTGTTGCCTCGTTAAAAACCTCAACGAAAAAACCCGTTTGGGACAAAATCCAATCTAAGGGAAAAAGACTGCAATGCATGCTTTAAAACCTAAGGTCTTCGTGTAGAAAGGTGCCCGCGACGTCTTCGATCGAACACCTACAATGAGTTAGTTTTAAATTCAAATGGAAAAAAGAAGAAGGTCATACCTTAGCAGTAATATCGTTTGAGCAGTGATACGTTCCAATGTTCGGCAATTTTTCGCCTTCTATCGTGCCAAGTTTGTAAGATCCTTTACTGAAAAAAATGATAACTGTACGGTCCTTCCCAATTCCCTAGTTTCCCTTCATTCGGGTCTCGAGTATTGAGGGTGACTTTCCGTAGAACTAAGTCCCCGATTCCGAGGTGTCGAAGGTTGGTCCTTCTATTATAATATCTCTCTATTCTTTGTTTCTGCGTGGCCATCCGAACAAGTGTAGCTTCTCTTTTTTCATCTAATAGCTCGAGGCTAGTATTCATAG
The DNA here is from genome assembly GCF_001879085.1 of Nicotiana attenuata. Taxonomy (NCBI): domain Eukaryota; kingdom Viridiplantae; phylum Streptophyta; class Magnoliopsida; order Solanales; family Solanaceae; genus Nicotiana; species Nicotiana attenuata. The sequence continues at coordinate 122,604 of NW_017673397.1, forward strand.
CCTCGTGATTTGATTCCTCTGATGCATGTTGAAATCTGGCGCTGGGTTCCCCGATCTCGACCGGAATCAAGTTCTCGGAGCCGTATACTAATGAGAACGGGGTCGCCCCCGTGGTGGACTTCGATGTCGTTCGATACGCCCAAAGAACCTTGGGTAGAACTTCTCTCCATTTTCCTTTTGCATCGTCCAACCTCTTTTTTAGGTTTTGAATGATAATTTTGTTTGTTGACTCGGCCTGTCCGTTCCCGCTCGGGTGGTACGGTGTTGATAAGGTCCTCTTTATTTTGTGTTCTTCGAGGAACTCCGTTACCTTGTTGCCGATGAATTGCTTCTCGTTTTCACATACGATTTCGGCAGGTATCCCGAATCGACACACAATATGATCCCAGATGATGTCGATAACTTTCCTTTCTCTGACCTTCTCGAAGGATAGTGCTTTTATCCATTTAAAAAAGTAATCAGTCATAAATAAAATGAATTGAGCTTTATCTGGGGCCGTTGGTAGAGGACCGACTATGTCCATTCCCCATTTCATGAAAGGCCACGGGGACAGGACTGAGTGAAGTTGCTCTCCGGGCTAATGAATCATCGGTGCAGACCTTTGACATTTATCAAACTTTTTAACAAACTCCTTAGTGTCTTTTTCCATGCTATCCCAGTAATACCCTGCTCTAATAATTTTGCCAATCAAAGACTCGGCGCCGGAGTGATTCCCACAAGTGCCTTCGTGGATTTCTCGTAGAACATAAACGGTATCCCCCGGGCCTAAACATACCGCCAATGGTCCATCGAACGTTCTCCTGTACAATGTTCCATCTTCATCCAATGTGAACCTAGCAGCCTTGGTTCGTAGAGCCCTTGACTCTTTAAGATCCAATGGGAGCTTTCCATTTTTCAAATATTCGATATACTTATTCCTCCAATCCCAAGTCAAACTCGTAGAATTTATCCCGGCATGAGCCTCCTCGACTACAGATCTCGATAATTGGACGACAGTCCCCGGCACAATATCATCTTCTTCTATCGATGACCCCAAGTTAGCAAGTGTATCGGCCTCACTATTTTGTTCTCGAGGCACATGATCTAGAGTCCACTCCTTGAAGCGGTGCAAGGTTACCTGTAGCTTATCCAAGTATCTTTGCATCCTATCATCTCGAACTTCGAAACGTTTATTTACTTGGTTCACTACCAATACAGAATCGCACTTGGCTTCAATGACTTCCTCCCCCAAGCTTTTAGCTAGCTCCAGACCTGCAATTATGGCCTCATAATCGGCCTCATTGTTAGTCAACCTAGATGTTTTAATAGATTGTCTAATAGTGTTGCCTGTAGGTGGCTTCAAATCGATGCCAAGCCTGGACCCTTTCAAATTCGAGGCACTGTCCGTGAAGAGGGTCCATACCCCCGATGATGTACCCAATTTTAGCAAAAGTTCTTTTTCCACTTCGGGCACGAGGGTTGGTGTAAAATCGGCTACGAAGTCAGCTAAAATTTGAGACTCGATGGCCGTTCGGGGTTGATATTCTATATCGTACCCGCCAAGTTCGACTGCCCATTTGGCCAATCGGCCTGATAGCTCGGGCTTATGCAAAACATTTCAAAGAGGATAAGTAGTTAACACACATATTGGGTGACACTTGAAATATGTCTTTAGCTTTCTAGATGCACTTATTAATGCAAGTGCTAATTTTTCTAAGTGAGGGTATCTAGTTTCAGCATCTCCTAGAGTCCGACTTACATAATAAACAGGGAATTGCGTACCTTGCTCTTCTCGAACTAGTACCCCACTTACCGCTCTCTCGGACACTGCCAAATATAAGTAATGCTTTTCATCTACCTTCGGAGTGTGAAGCAGAAGTGGCCTCAATAAATATCGCTTCAATTCTTCTAATGCTTGCTGGCATTCTGGGGTCCATGCGAAATCCTTTTTCTTTTTGAGCAAGGAAAAGAACCTGTGGCTTTAATCTGATGACCTCGAAATGAATTGACCCAAGGCGGCTATTCGTCCTGTTAGCCTTTGCACGGCTTCCACACTATCTACGATAGTGATATCTTCGATGGTCTTGATCTTGTCGGGTTGATTTTGATCCCTCGATTTGATACCATGAATCCGAGGAACTTGACCGAACCGACCCCGAAGGCACATTTTTCTGGGTTAAGCTTCATGTTGTACTTCTCCAAGATTTTGAATGTTTCCTGCAAATGAGTTAAATGATCCTCTGCGCGCAGGGACTTAACCAACATATCGTCAATATAAACTTCCATTGATTTACCTATCTGTTCCTCGAACATTCTGTTAACTAAGCGTTGGTATGTTGCTCCAGCATTTTTTAGCCCGAAGGGAATTACATTGTACCATTATGTTCCAAACTTAGTGATAAATGAGGTCTTTTCCTGGTCCTCCGGGTTCGTCTGAATTTGATTGTACCCGGAGTAGGCATCGAGAAAGGTTAGGATCTCGTGGCCGGCCGTGGCATCAATCATGTGATCGATGTTAGGTAGGGGAAAAGAGTCTTTAGGGCATGCCTTGTTCAAATCCTTATAGTCTACGCACATTCTAAGTTTGTTTCCCTTTTTAGGGACTACAACCACGTTGGCTAACCATTCGGGGTATTTTACCTCCCGAATAGACACTATTTTAAGAAGTTTAATTACCTCATCCTTTATGAATGCATGCTTCACCTCGGACTGGGGCCTCCTTTTTTTCTTTACCGGTTTGAACCTGGGGTCGAGGCTTAGCAGGTGTGTTGTTATTTCCGGTGGGATCCCTGTCATGTCTAAATGGGACCAAGCAAAACAACCCATATTATCGGTAAGAAATTGAATGAGTTTTTTCCTGAGTTCGGGGGTTAACCCCGTTCCCAGGTATACCTTTCTCTCGGGCATGTACTCGATCAGTATGACCTGTTCCAGTTCCTCGACCGTTGACTTGGTTGCATCTGACTCTTCGGGAACAACGAAAGTTCGAGGAGTAACGAAATCCTCTTCTTCTTCTTCGATTACATGTTCCTTTGGTTCAGTCGAGGCTGGGGTCGGTGATTGCTATATAGCCGTCTGCTTATCTTTGGTGCTCAATTTTTTCGAGGTCGAAGGAACTGGTATCGATGTCACCTCATCGACTGCAAAGATTTCCTTTACAGCGTGTTGTTCTCCATAAACCATTTTCACATCATCCACTGTTGGGAATTTCATCATCTGATGAAGGGTTGAAGGTACTGCCCTCATGTTGTGGATCCATGGCCTCCCGAGAAGTGCATTATATCTCATGTCGCCTTTAATGACATGGAATTTTATATCTTGGATGGTCCCGGCCACGTTCACTGGTAGGATTATCTCCCCCTTCGTTGTTTTGCTTGCCATGTTGAAGCCATTTAGGACTTGAGATGCACGTACAATTTGGTCCTGTAGGCCGAGCTACTCTACGACCCTCGATTTGATTATGTTTGCTGAGCTACTTGGATCCACTAGAACACGTTTAACTTGAATTTTATTTAACAAAATAGAAATTACCAGGGTGTCATTGTGCGGCTGAGATATGCCTTCCGCTTCCTCGTCATTAAATGATAGGACGCCCTCGGGCACATAGGTGCGAGTTCATTTTTCTCTGGTGATCGACACCTTGGTGATAGGCCCCTGGGGAACATCGACACCGCCAACGATCATGTGAATTACATGTTGCGGTTCTTCCTACTCGTTTTTTCTGTTTGCATCTGTTTCCCTGAAGTGGTTCTTAGCTCGATCACCGAGAAACTCTCGAAGATGACCCTCGTTGAACAATCGAGCTACCTCCTCCCTCAGCTGCCTGCAGTCTTCCGTCCTATGGCCATGTGTGCCATGATATTTACATATTAAGTTTGGATTCATTTAAGAAGGATCAGTTTGTATAGGCCTGGGCCACATGGCGTCTTTGATTCTTCCAATAGCTGACCTCCCGATGCATCTACACTGAAATTATACTCCGACAACTGAGGTGCTTCCGCAGGGTCGGTATGTTTATCAAAACCATGCTTACTCATAAGTCCCCGAGGATTTTGTCCTCGATCGTTTCGAGGGGGATTGCGCCCCGAACCATTGTTTCTTCGTTCCAAGACATATGGCTGATACCGTTCCCTATTTGATCTCGGTTCTCTATCTGTATCCCTCGGGGCCTTAGTCGCCAATCTATTTGGATGAACTGAGCCCGAGGGGGCTCCCAGCTGGTCGTTTTTTACCCTGATCTTCGACTGATAACGATTATGTACATCTGCCCAAGTCACAGCAGGATACTCGACCAGATTTTGCCTCAACTGTCGTGACGCGATCGAACTCCACTCGTTCAATCCCTGCATAAAAGCTTGTACTGCCCAATCATCCGAGACCGGTGGTAATTCCATTCGCTCCATTTGAAATCGGGATATGAACTCCCTTAGCATCTCATTATTCCTCTGTCTTATCTTAAAAATGTCCGATTTCCTTGTCGCAACCTTTATAGCCCCGGCGTGTGCCTTCACGAAGGCGTCTGCTAACATAGCAAATGAATCTATAGAATTCGGTGGTAAGTTGTGATACCAAATCATTGCTCCTTTTGACAAGGTCTCCCCGAACTTTTTCAACAAAACCGACTCGATCTCATCATCATTTAGGTCGTTTCCTTTAATCCCGCAAGTGTATGAGGTAATATGTTCATTAGGATCGGTTGTCCCGTTGTATTTAGGTATATCGGGCATGCGAAACTTTTTAGGAATGGGCTTCGGAGCCGCATTCGGAGGGAATGGCTTTTGTATGAATTTTTTGGCATCCAAACCTTTCAAGACCTGGGGTGCCCCCAGTATTTGATCAACACGGGAGATATAAGTCTCCACATTTTTGTTATTATCCTCAATCTTCTTCTCCCCGGACTCTATTCTCTTGGTGAGTTCCTCGAGCATCCTCATAACTGTAGGATCTGTCCCCGAGCCATTATCGTTTGATCTTTCCGGCATCAGCTCAGTACGTCGAGTGTTTTCTGGTTCGACTATACTTGGAGTTTTGTGCTGACTTTGAAGCTGAGCGATAGCAACCTGTTGAGCTTGTAGCATCTCGAATATTACTTGGAGGCTGACTCCCCCATCTCCTATACCTTGTGTTCCTTGGCCACCAAATCGGGCTTCCCTGCGTACACTCTACGCCTAAATCCGTATTCAAAGCAATGTGCGAACTAACCTCGACGGGTTCCACATTTGACACTTCCCCAGGGTTAATCGGTGGTATACCGACCCCTACATTGTTGTTTTCTCCATGAAATTCAAGGCCCACATCGCTGTGTACGGGTGCGTTTTGCGATTTTGACATGTTTTAACCTGAGAACAAAAATTCTTGACAAGAACAAGTGTGAAAATAACGTGAGTTATCAGAATCAGTACTGAAATAACAACTATTATCTTTAGCCCCGCGGTGGGCGCCAAACCGTTTACCTCAAAAATACGAGTAACAATTAAACCTGATTTATGGTTTTTAAGATATGTGATTTAGTTCAATACTAATTAATAACCAAGAAATCTAACGTGTAAATGAAAGAAATAAGTAAAATCAAACCAGTGTGCAAGCTAGTCTTGACCTCGAGCTAAGGTGGCCTCAAGGTAGGTCAAGAACAATAAAGTAAGAACAATAAAGTTAAAGGACAATTCTGGTGAGCAATGAGCAAGAAAGTAAGATAGTATATTATTCTTTTGCCAATGATTGATGATGGTTACAAATGATTGGGGTCTCCTTTATATAATGGGGGAACCCTAAATAAGGTACATTTCTATTTACAATAAGGAATCTTATTGGGACAACTGTTTAACCGCCTAGTACGGATTAGTACTAACTCGTACAAATCTATTCCGAAATTTATGCCATGATCTTGGGGACGTGGCAGGAATCTTGCTCATTCTGTTACAAACCCATAACGGTATCATCTCGAGTTGGTCATACTCGGCTTTGGTGCCCATCGCGTACTTCGATCCTCAAGCCTTGCATTCTGTCATCGGGCTCGAATTTGATCCATCGGGCTCGAACTCGACCCATTCTAAACTCGGGCTTGAAGCGATCCTTCGAGCCCGTAAAATCGGGCATACTGATTTTGACAGTATACAGAAGGGGTTCGAAAGCTTTTGTGTTTCAAATAGATACTAAGGCTTAATATCAGTATTATTCAAAAATCAAACTAAGGCTTTTGAAGTAACGAGTCATAGAAGGAAATAGTCAACGAGGCAGTAAGATTATTTTATTAATTGAGGGGGACTAACAGAGAATTTACCAAAACCAAGCAAACCTTTGTCTGCAAACTTTTGTGTATGTTTTTTTGTGGAAAATAGGAAAGCAAAAGCAAAACCCAACGTACAGCCTCCACTTTATTGATTTGCAAAGTCAAAAAGATTCCATCTCCACAAACAGTGTTCCGTATCAATCACTGTTCTTACAATTTACTACATTAACACTGCCATTATTAGTTTTCCTAGGTGACATTATAAAATGACTTCACAGGTCTATATTTACAACCTGTTGAGTTTTACATAGACCAGATGAATGACCATTTTACTGTAAAGATATAAAGATCCCAATTCTTTCTTTCTTTCACTAAATGCAGATCCACAGAATAGTAGAATCTACCAGCACAAACTTGAAATTACTGAGTAATTTCTAGTATTTCGCAAAATCTAACTTAATGGAGTATATAAAGTGAAATTGAAATATAGATAAAGACTAGAGATACGCAATGCCCTCTTGCTCTGGGTTTCTCATTGACTATCAACATTTAATTAAACACATACATGAGAAAAATGATTAATATCTAACAACTATTTTTGAACTCATAATTTTAAAAGCTTTTTGCTAACTTTTCTTCTACTATAGGTTTGTCAATGATGCTCAACATTAAACACATTATTTGTGGGAAAAATTATTAATATTCTCACAACTAGCAAAATATTCAACCTATTATTTTAAAAGTACAATGAGTGGAGTTTAAATATCTTAAAGGTTGAAATCATCAAGTTGTGTATTCACTTTTCAAGACCAAAGAAAAATTATACAACGTATAAAGTAAAATATTACTTATTACTCCCTCCGGTCCAAAATAAGTGATTTTTTGGCCTTTTTCTTGTGGTCCAAAATAAGTGATTTTTTCAGATTTCAAGAATGAATTAATTATTTTTTTCCTACATTGTCCTTGGAGTAAATTGTATTGGAATATGTGTTAGGAGTGTTTATGTGAGATAGTAAAGGTTAATATGGTCAATTCCATTGCTAATTAATGCTAAAAGGTGGATTTCTTAATCTGTGTGAAAACATCCAAAATATCACTTATTTTGGACCGGAGGGAGTATTGATTAAAAATAGACTTTGAACACCCTTACTTAGTCCACTGGCAATGGGTGTTCAAAATTTGAATATCCTTTTGAACACTCTTATTGAGTTTCCTAGCTTCGCCACTGTTGTATGCTCTAGCAGGAGACATGTGAGTGTTAAATATGGTGGGGGGAAAGGTAAAAAAGTTTGGGTGTTCCTCTTTTTCTGTGTTTTCCATGAAGATAGAATGGGCAAAAGCATTGAATTCTCAACAGGCAACGTTGTATTTATCTTTTATTTTTTCCTAATAAGCAAGAGGAAGTAAGTCAGAAAACCTACATTCACATGTGTAAGACATCACATCTCATTTAGCTCCAAAAGGTCAACATATCTTTTCTTTTCTCTTTGAAGTGTATCTATCTAACCCTCAATATCTTTAATATGTTGTTTTTCCAGTCATTTTTTTTAAAATCCTATAGTATTTATGAATGAATTGACCTTTCATACATGAACTGAGATTCAATGTCAAAAGAGATCGTTTAGATTGATGCTGGATATGTATCAGTAATGAGCTCCATGTTACTTGTAAAAGCCTAGACACTTCAAACCAAAAGTAATCTTAAAAATGCACCATTTATTTATATCTCATTACAGCAAAAGACTCCTTTCTGTTTCCTTCTTCTGGTAAACTCAGCCTATTAGTAAGATTATATCTTGATCATATTAAAGTCTAGTTTTCTTAATTTTAAATATGTGAAAAAGATCTTTGGAAAACACGGTCTAATTTTGAGATCTCTATGATTGAGGTTATATACCCTATAATATAGAACTTATCCACATAAGTAAGAACATACAAAACTTTGAAATATTATTTTCAAGCACTAGCTAGAACGACATCCATCACATCTAGCTTCCGGTATCGACATGTCTCAAGTTCACAACGTGCATTCAACAATCTTTTACTCAAATATCTTTTTTTTCTTTTGTCTTCTTTTACTCAAGTATCTACTTATCAAATTTATGTGTAAAAAAAAGGTTACAACAACAAAATTAACTTGCACAAAATATAGTAGGAGTTACTACAAAACCATGCTTCAAAAACTGTGCATCTAAAAAATTAAGCTGTACACTATACATCTTTTATAATATGCTACATCTTTTCAAAGTTGTATATGTATGTATAATTCTCTCTTCTTTAAGGAAGAAGTAATGGATGCAAAATTGTCGGACAATGCAGCAATATCAGACAGAAATGCAATGGATACTAATATTATTTTCAGCCTAATATGAATGTATTAACTCATATATATAGAAAGAATAAAGCTCGATTTTTAGCAAAGGTACGTTCTTGACAAGATAAACCCTCAATCTGTGAGAAACCCTGCTAAGAGAGAGAAAGAAAAGTATTTGTGGAGAAAATAAAAAAGGGGAGAAAGGGTTTTGGAGAAAGTTGAAAGGCAGAATCCAGATCTGAATGTTTGCAGAAAGAGACACTACCAAAAGAGCCATAATCATGACCACAATCATAAGACCATGACTGTAACAAACATACGTTACTGACTATTGAAACACACAAAACATGGCCAAAAAAGGGCTGTAATGATGAAACTTTTTTCAGGTTGGGATTTGAAACAAAAATACAAAGCCCAAAAGTCAAGATCTTTCATCATTACACCAATCTACCGCACAACTACTTAACAGAAAAAGAATTGATTTACAAAAGGACAAACAAAAGCTTCAGAAAATCAACGCAAACAAACAAAACAAAACAATACATAGGAGATGAGACTTACCACATAATACACAATAATATTCCGAAAATTAGGGTCTATATAGTCTGAATGTCTGATGAGTGAGCAAGGATTAGGGTAGCAATCTTTGAGGGGAATGAAGCCTGGTCCGACGATACCAAAAAAAATGATCCAATATTATAGATCTATATTGATATACAGATCCATAAAAAAAAGTAAGAATTTGATCAAGATTGAAGAATCCTCGAGCCAAACAACATTCCCCACAATAGAAAAGCTTCCTTTTTCCTTAGATGTGTTATGTTTGTGACACTCTCTCACAATATCTATGGTACCTTAACCCCCAAAAGTCTCGCCTTTCTTTAAGGGGGGAAAGGAGAGAAATATGAAAGGGATAGAGAGTGTGAGTGAGTGATGATGAAGAGAATGATTTGTTCTGGGGAGACTAACAAATGGGTAAAAATAGAGTTGAAGAGGCCAACTTTACAAAGGACAAAAGCTAGGGGCAGATTCTGACCTTACCAGCTGGGGTTTCTTAAATGACCTAACCATTTACTCCCTAACAGCTTGTTTGGATGGTATTGTTATTTTAAATATAATGTTTGTTTTGATTGTTAATGTAAATATTATTGTATCGTATTGTTAAATCCGTCATTACATAACGATGAAAAGTGTCACTTCATGAAACGATGGATTTGGTGTGGTTGCGTCGTACCTTGCTTCTTCTTTTTTACTTCTCATCTTGCCCTTCGTTATTATTAAATAATCATATTTTATTTTTTATCCTGCTTTTTTATACAATAATTCTGCTTTGTATCCTATTTTTTCTTGGTACTGTTGCAAGTTTATTCTTTATATTGCTAGTGTGTGACATCATGAAACGATGGTAAACGATATAATCTATCCAAATATTGTATTCATTAAATAATACAGTACAATACAATTCGATACATTATGAAACAACATGTAACAACCATCCAAACAAGTTGTAGATGTTTATTTGTTTTGAATTCCAAATATTCCTTCTTTTTTTACAAATATTTTCATTTCTAAAAATTCCATTCAGGTGTTGTTTTGATTAATATTTTATAATCATTTCACCATCATAACCATGCTAATGGAGTGAATAGGTGGTGCAGCTTGTCAATAATTGAGCACAAATGATTAATGATTGTGTCACCTCTCTAAACCCTAACACTAAAACGCTGTTCTTCTATCAAAGTAGCACATGAATCCAAGAACAAGCATGTAACTAGCTAGCTATATGTAGCTGATTTTGGTTGGTCAACAAAGACTAAATTGAAACACCTCGCGTTTAGTGGAAGCTAAGAGAAGACAACTATACTAACACAGAAATTTGTTCGATGACGATGAGTGACTGAGAAAGAGGGGAAAAAGGTACAGGCAGAAATTAATGAGGCCACATAAGTAAGTCAGAAGAGTGGTTGAGTTGTTGAGATACCCGATAATGGAGAAAATATTATATTAAACTTTAGATGTTTGTTATGAGTTGTCGTGTTGTTGGTTCTCCGTATATAACCATGGGTTTATATCCCATAATAACAGTGCGATTGCATCTACTAAGATAATTATTAATATATACTTTGATATCAATTTCAGAACACATACATCTTTTTTTTTTTTTTTTTACAAAGAGGAGAATTAGAGTGTGGCGAAGTGCTTAAGGCCAACATAATTTCATAGAATCTTGAATTCTCCGAGGCATAAGCTTTTGAATTTAAACGACTCTAAAGAAAATGAAAAGGAAAGTATTTGACTAGAGAAAACACAAAAGAAAACAGAACGGGGACCCTCGTTTGGCGCGTCCTTTTTGCATTGGCGAAGAAACCGAGGAGGAGGACCGACAGATTGGGTCAGGGCTCCATCTCTTTCTCTCTGTCTCTTTCTCTTCTTTACTCTCATTTTCTTTTCACCTTTTCTCACTCTTCACAATTGAATGCATTTTTGCATTTATTTGTTGTATTAAAAAGGGAAAATGCACAAGTACCCCTGACCTATACCCGAATTCCCAACTACACATTTTTTCTTCACGGAAATCCTATCACCCCCTAAACTTATTTTAAATGGAATTATTTACACTCTTAACGCTGACGTGGCAGAGTGTGTGTATTTCACTCTCCCAAAGAAGAGTGAGAAGAGGGAAAAAATAATTTTCAGATTATTTTTTATTCTTTTTTAATATTTTTGTTACACCCCGCAATTACTTCCCACAATATTATATTACGAGAATATTATGTCCTTCAGTATTAAGTTACAATAGTGTTGCACCCTGCTGTATTTTACGTTGATTTTATCGTAAGGTAATTAACATCAGTCCAAGGAAAAGATTATTTGAGGATTATAAGGATTATAAGTGATGAGTAAATTCGTGAAGGTAAGAGGGTAAGTAATATCGAAGAAAATGAATTTTCGTCCATGTTTGGCATGTTCGGATAAAATACAAACCGAGCATTAATACCCTGTATTTATGGACTAGTACCATGCAAAGTAGCACATGACCATGATAGTAAAGTGTATAAAGTGTGTTAAATGTGAGTAGTGTTTTAAGTAACTTGAGATAATTTAGGTAATTGGTTAATTATTGAATAGTGAGAAATTATCAAATTAACAATGAGATTAGTGGTGAATTAAGGATGACTTTGGATAAGGCTTGGACCACAAAACGTGGCAGCCCTTGAATATGGCAACAAAAGCCATTACATGACTCATAAAAGACATGGCAAGGTGTCTCCTTATTAAGACATGTAGCAAGTTTGTCTTAGCTTTAAGCCTTGAAGAGAATCATACAAAATTCATTACGTAAGTGGGTGAGACAAATGCAAAAGATCTCTTATTATATTATTATACGTGCAACTCTTCATTCAGACTCCTTTGCTCAAACACTTCCTCTCAATTTTGGAATATTTACGCTCTCAAGTAGTGAAGCTGGACAGTAGGTGTAAGTGACCACCTTTTACAATATACTCATTGATGGTACGCATAAGTTAGGAGTTGGGTGTATACTTCTTCTGAAATATTGGCATAGAACTTTATTGCAATAGTTCCAAGTGTTGGAGCCTCAAAATTGTCGAGCGGAGAAGGAAGAAAAGTCTCTTGTAAAGATACACAAATGGTGCAAAATCGGGTAGAGCAGTGTCTATGGTAATACATGAGTCGGAAAGAAGTTGAACACTCTCTTCATCCGGAACAACATAGAGCCTAGATTTACTGAACCTGAATACAAAGCCAAGGACGATAGTCACGCCATATTATAAAAGCAACGGGATTTTTCGACTATAAGGGAGTACAGTGTAATCCTTATCAAGAATATCACACGAATTTTTTCTAGTCCAGGTATGTTAAGGCACTTCCTTCTTTCTTTTGGCATGATCTAATGTGAAATGAATACGCTATTTCATAATGATTCTACTCCTAGCAACTAAGGTTGTCCATGTTGTTCTTTTCGTACAAAGTTATTCTAACAAAGTATGTATGATATGAAGTCCCTGTGAAGTTCATATTGAGGGTATGTATGTCCATAGGGTTCTTAAGTCACTCTAAAAGGTTTAGAACGTGATTCCATGAGTCGAGCATGCATTATATATATGTATCTATTTTACTCTACCGAGCCGCGCTATAGTCGGCCGGGTACGACACCTATTGTGCAACCACTGATCAGTTGGGTTTACCGAGCTCCACGTGGCCGGGTATGATTCTACCGAGCCTTATGATGGCCGGGTACGTTTTTACCGAGTCCTCTTTGAGGCCGGGTACGATATGATGATGATGATGATGCCCACAGAGGCGTATGTTTTTAAAAGTTTATGTATATATATGTCTTATGCATTTCATGTCAGTAGCCCCCAGAGGCACTCAGATGTTACAGGTTGTATCTCCTCTATCTCTCTTTACATTACTGTTCTTGTTTATGCTTTCCTGCCTTACATGCTCGGTACTTTATTTGTACTGACGTCCCTTTTGCCTGGGGACGCTGCGTTTCATGCCCGCAGGTCCCGATAGACAGGTCGAGAGCCCTCCAAGTATCAGCTCAGCGGATGATGTTGGTGTGCTCCATTTTCTTCGGAGTTGCTTGTTTGGTTAGTATGATTTAGACGTGTATTGTTTGGTATGGCGGGAATATCCCGACTTTTATGACATTTATGTACTCTTAGAGGCTTGTAGACATATGTCGTATACGTGAAAGATTGTACGGTCTTGTCGGCCTATGTTTTGAGTTTATAAATAGTTATGGTTGCCTATTAGGCCCGTAGGTCACGTGTATATGATGATGTAATAAGAAAGATACGTTATGTTGGTACTCGACTGAGTAAGGTACCGGGTGCCCGTCGTGGCCCATCGGTTTGGGTCGTGACAAAAGTGGTAGCAGAGCAGTTCTGTCCTAGGGAGCCTACAAGCCGTGTCTAGTAGAGTCTTGTTTATGGGTGTGTCGTGCACCACACTTATAAGCAGGAGGCTACAGGGCATTTAGGATTGTCACTCTTTCTTCTTACTCTAGATCGTGTGGTAGAGCTCACTTATAAGAATTCAAATTCCGAATAACTTTTTTTTTATTCTTAATAAAACGATACCTAGATCCGGAATGAAGGTTGGAAAGAGAGATAGTTGTGGACGAGTTGAGTCAGAGGAACTGGATTTTTTGTATGATGCCTACGATAAGTAAATGTGAGGTCTTTAGCAGATCATGGGTGTACTGAAAGGTGTAAGCCTCTTGATAAGGAGCCTTAAGGCAAGAATGCCTATCCACCTTTATGGTGAAAGACAATGAGAGATTAAAAAGATAAATATAAGTTTCAACAAGCAAAAGACGCAAGATGAAGAAGGGTACGAGGCGCCCAGTTAATGAAGGTTAACAACGTTTATAATTGAGGCAGAGGAACATAAGCTTTTTGTGTTATATTCAATAGTAACAGAGGTATAGACAATTGGTCGTACCCATTCCAGATATGCCCTATGGGGGTTAATACAAGTAGTATAAGAAGAAAGGATGGATGAATTGTTTGCGTCAGTTGACATTTCGAAGGATATTGAAAATGTGCTAATATATCTCCTTGTGAGACACCCAGATGGTACACTTTAAAATAGTGTAGCCAGATATGAGTATGACAAAGACATGCACTATAAGCCTTGAAGGGATACATATTACCTTAGTGTGGCTCGTGTCCCTAGTAAAGCGAGAACGTTAAGCAACCTGAAGAGCCACTAGATGGAGCAAAGGGAAGCTAAAGGCAAAAGAATGTCTTGTTCGAGTAATTGACAGAAATGTTAGCAAGAAAATAAGAAGAGAGTTAATGAAGCATTATGAGTAAGAGGTGATACATGAATGACAACAGTAGAAAAAAAATGACAATATTATAGAGTTTATAGTCAAGTGAAAGGAAATACAAGAGGTGACAAGCCTTGAGACAACAAAAGAGTATAGGCCATAAGGTTATATCCTCATTTTGAGAAATAAGTTCATGAATCCAACGTGACTACCAGAGGGGAGAGTTAATCCCTAGAGTAACAGAAATCAGTATGGACTAGTAAATAAGATAAAATAAATATGAATTAGGGACTGAATGATTGGAAAGTACTCGGCATCATGGAAATTTCAGATTTCGTTCCAGTGGTAATAGAATGGACCACAGAAGAAGATTCACGATGAATTCAGAGAATAGTCATTCAGGGAGATGCTTCCTTAAAACAAGCAATGTGAGCAAAGTTAAGCTTAAGAGACTGTATGTGCCAGTTACGCTAAGTGTCACCCTCGCGAGTAAGGGAATTTGTCATCCTTGGTACTGAAGAATTGCCGCAAGGCAAGTAAGGATCATTGATGTTGAGAAACGACACCAAAGATGAAGAGGTAAAACATCTATAGGTATATCCTCGTGGCTTCAGCTTTTAGCACACCCCTAAAGGGGGGAATATCGAGTGATGTGGCATTAAGTCAGAATTAGATGGTTCTAGTAACTATGGAATGGTAAAGGAAGAATGTGATAAATGAAAGAGGAATGAGATGGAACTTATCCAAATC